>NC_088859.1:15117948-15370448 GCF_963853765.1 Magallana gigas | reverse complement strand
TTATTTAATTTTTTCCGATAGCGATTTCGTAGCGTATGTACTTATTTCGTATCGATCTATAGATCGAAGCGTGCGGCGACACTTATACGATTCGACGGAGAAAAATGGGATGAAATAGTACGGGCGGAACAAAGAGACATTTTATAATCAATATACCGGTTAACATTTTTTATGTAATCTTAAACTATTATACAACTTTTTAATAAAAAGATATATTGTATTACGCATCTGTGTGGTTTTCCCTAGCGAGAAAATAAACATCTAGGCGACTGCGAAAATCTTGTACATGTTCATATTATGTTTTTCTCCGTCACACACCGACGAAAGATTGATAACGCTATGCCGTTGGGCTTTCTTCATGGCTAAGGTATTTCGTGTAGAATTCTTTTCTCGCCGATATACGTCAATTGAACTGCGTACTATATAGCACAGAAAAAAATCTATGGCGGATAATTTCTATTAATTAAACATGGGGGGATACGCTTAAAACGGTTTGAAAATGTACACTCTCTGGAGCAATTTGATGCTAAATGAATGTACGCAAGGGGGAGTTTATGACGAGAGAGAGAGACAGAGAGAGAAAAAAAAGAGAGAGAATTATGATTAGCAACAATAATCTGTTTACGTTATTTAAAGACAAAATCTCCTCAGGCGGAACTAATCATTCATGAAAGAGATTGAAGATTTTAAACCCAAAATACGGCATGTTTCTTGAACAAGGTCGTGACTACAAGCTATATATCTTTTTGTACCGCAAACACAAGAGGCAATACTATTACACGACCAAACTTTCGTCAGATGCACCAAGACTAAAATGCCGGGGTTTTTTCTACAACGCGGGAAAAAACGCTCTTTCCCTCGACATTTGCAAATAATTGCAAATCGTGACGATCGTTTATCCTCTTATATAGCTGCCCTGACGGAAAAGCGATATCGCTTGAAGAGCACGCGCGGAGCTCTTTTTTCCAGACTTTCAAATGACGCAGATTAAAATCGGTGATAAAAAAGCGGGTTTCTTCATAATTGCTATCAGAATGCACCTCAACAACGGCATCTAATGAAATCCCGCGCCAACGATTTTCAATCTTTATTAGATTTGTCGTAGCAATTAAACGGTGTCTTTTGAAGCGATTAGTTGTAATGTGCACCGGCCTCAGGTAAATTTGTTGTGGTAAATATTGATTATTTACGCCCAATTTTTACGAAAGATATGCCCATATATATGCAAGGGAGTAAAGTGCAAAACTCGATAAAGTCTATTTTTTAATCTGTTTTAAAAGTTTAAAAGGAAATAATTTGTCGTAAACGGGAAGCATTGAAATAAAATATACAATCCGATTTGCTCCTAAAATCGTTAGCTAGGTTACGTAGAAATTATTCTTTATTATAGAAAGCTTTTTTTTTGTATTCAGAGATAAAAGAAAGCACGATTTTTGCCTCTATAATTGCTACACGAACAATTCTTGTTTATCTTCTTAATCACACCCGGAACAATTTATTCCGTTTTCCGCCCCGCTTTCGTTGACATCCAATGCCTGCCGGAAAGACGGCTAGATGCATTACGGAAATAGATATATAAACGCGGAAGATGCGATTAACGAATACATAATCCGCACTTCAAAACAAACATTTTTCATCCAAAAAAATTCTCTGTTAAACTTTGACACTGTTCAAATTGGACGCAATAGCTCTTTTCTATTTGAATTTTGTCGCCTATGGACGAACATTAATAAAAAAAAAATTGATTTAACTTTCAATACCTCACGCATTCTTTATCCTATTTTTCTCTCGAACATTCACGTGTTTTGTCCAAGTTCGGCGGGAGAAAATGCCATGGGGACGCCGAGTTTTATATTGACGGGAGAAGTGAATCGGGGGGTTTTTACAAGACCTTTCTGAACATTTTTCGATAATCGAATCCATTTAGAACGGAAACACAATTATGGAGCGAGAATTTAATCTTTTATTTATTCACGGACCGTCCAAAGTTTCAGCGCCGTATCAGCAAATGCACGCGAAGTTTTAGATAACTCATTAAGATACACACGCACTCGGTGTATATTTATATATATACGACTCTTTGGGCCACTGGATCCAGCTGTCGCCCTTTAGTAAATTATTAATACACTGCCTTTTTCCATGATGGCATTGGGTTTCATAAAAAAGACCCAATATCTACTGGCTTGTGGTAAGATAAGTTAAACGAATAATTCTAGCGAAAAAAAAATCAAGTTTTTACATGACGGAAAAAGCGGATTTTCATAATTCCTTGTCAAATTTATAAAATCTGTGATTAAGAAATCGATTCGCGATCATTATCTCTTCGTGTTTGGCTAGTGGCCAGAGGGGGGAGAAAAAGTCAAAGCTAATTTCACAAGCGGAAACGATAGTTCGCATGGAAATTGAAAATTGTCATGAAAATATAAAACTAAATACATTATTTTATTCCGGTTAGAGACACGGCGTTTTTGTCTGTTTTCATTTGACTGTAACAAAGTAAAATGAATGCGACACGTCACGCTTTTTCACGCGATGCTTAGAAACCAAGAACGACTTCCTGTGGTATGTCGATTTCACAAAGAAAAGCTTTAAACGAGAAAACGGTGTTATGTTAGCTTTCGTGGTAATGATATGTATACATTCCTTTTTGTTTGATTTTCGTAATTCGCCGGCGTTCATAGAAAAAAAGCTGTTTTGAATTATTGATTCGAGACAAGTACAAGACAACACCCATAGCCATTTTACTAAAGTTCGTCACGGAGATAGAAAACATGCGAAACAACGATGTTCTATTATCAAACTTTTTATTGATTTATAAAAAAAATCTTTGAATTTAATCTCTACGAACACGCACAAGTGATATATACAGAAAGAAAATCTTCTCCTTTAATTAATGATGACGTATGCAGAAAAATTTAGTCGAAGCCAATTATGTTTCCCAATTCCGATCGTCTTGTGGATTTTATTTTATACATTATATTTTCTTTTCAAATCTATAAATTCTCCTTGCGTATCGTGTAATTTTCTCTGCCGCTCGTAAAGCCAAGTCATATTATTTCAGCACGGCATATTCGTAATTGATGATATTTATAAAATTATTGCGCGGAACCGGCGAACGTGCACAGGGAAATGTAAGTGCCTAATAAATAAATATTTGCAACGACGACAGACGGCGCGTCAGTTTTTCTCCGTTTTTCGCTCGCTGTCCGAGAGAGCCGGAATTGATTCTACAATCGAATCGCGACGGCTCCATTTCCCTATTGTTTCCACCTTAGGATTCTTGGATCAAACCGCTGTATCGAATGGTTAGTAATTATGTGAAGATACGGGCCGTAGCGTGACGTTCTTGCCTCTACAAATCAGACACGATTTCTCACTAGCGCACACAGAAAAAAAAGCGGTTTGTTTACGGAATTTCTATCGTCTGTCGGCGGAGAGGCGAAAGTCGTAACATATATAATATCTACGATAACACGTTCTCCTTGCTTTGAATAATATAAGCAAAAAAAAAAAAAAAACCTATCGCTGCCTAGCCTGTATATTTATAATTGTAAAAAACAAGTGAGATATGGTTAATATAAGGCATTTTAAATATTTGATACGTTTTATAACATTAGAGGCTTGTAAGAAAAAAAAATTGTGCACGTTCGTCGCAGTCTTGGGTCGGGGAGGAGTCGTTGAACTAAGCCCTTTTTCAGATGCCTTCTAATTGATCCCCGACACGCACGATAGGCCTTATCGGGGTGATTGATAACGTAATATTCTCCAATAATCCAGATAGATTGGGTTTCATTTCTTTTGTATTGACCGCGTTTCAAAAACGGAACCCGATTAGATATTGGTGACACGCCACAAAGCGTTGCACGTTGATAAAAAAAGAAATGTCCATAAGCCCCAAACCCCGGTTTTTTGAATAAACTAGATCAGTCCGATCTTCGAGAGACAAAAGAGAGGAATTTCCTCTCCGTTTTTAAAATAGCTTAATACTTAATGGTACGAAAATCCGTGAATATCTATTTAAAAACAGCGATTATATAAGATCGTGTTGTACATGTACATAAAGTTAAAAAAAACACAATCAAGTATTAGACTTCGTGTTCACGCTGCTTTTGGTAAACTCTTTAATTATAAATAGATCCTCGGGGCTATTGTCACGAGGCGCTGTACATCATATGTTTAGGAACTTGAATTATTATTTAATTTCTCCCACCTCTCTGGCTTTTTGTTACACTATCGCTGAATGTTTAATTCATTTACGGCCCGGTCGTTTTATATCGGCCGATCGATGTAGTCTCCTGTGGAAAACTAAGTCGATTTTCATTGTTAGGACAGCCGTATTCTTCTGCTCTTCAATCGAAACATTTATCGCTTGGAAGACATTAAACGGGCTTAATTTAACACAATAAGCAAAATAGTCCTTAACTGCGAAAAATGACGATGTCGTCTGATGATAAAGGCCTGAAACTGCGCTTTAAATACAACCATTCTGAAGCGGTGTTCTATTCTGCGCCAACAAATACTACGATATCTTCGTATTCCCCAAAGAAATTTATGTTGCCTGTTTTTGCCGCCCGATCTTAAGCAAAAAGCTTGTATATATTGTTTGAACATACAAGCTTAGGGGAACCTCTGTCGGAGACAACGCGAGCTGCGTCTGTATATAGGAATGAGTCGAACGAAAAACGTTTACGAAATTAATAGGTTTCTAATTTTGAAAATTACAGGGTGCGCAACACCGACGGAGCGAATGCTTGTTTTGTTTTCATTATTTTGTACTTTTGAACAAAAGAGTCAGCCTTTGCGTTATTTAGAATCAGAACCGGAAGGCGAACAAGGGCAAATTACGGTAGCAGACGGATGAATGTGCAACACACCAACGCGGTTTTTATCTCTGGCGCGAAAAAATGTGTCGCGCTTTTACAATTTTAGAGCCGGCGTCAATATTGATTTGGATTTAAATTGGGCTTTCAAGTCTCGTTTACCTGTTTAAATATTCCGCAAGGGATGAAATTTATATACGATAATTTATCACCCTGAAAGTAGTACGTGACAAACTGAAATATTACGGCATCGCCAAAGTTATTAATTTTGTTTGTTTGTTATATATATATATATATATATATATTTATTTTTTTTGGAAAGAATTAAATGATTGTGCAGAGAGTAAAACTAGAAAGAAAAATCGTTAACTGATGCTGTAAGTAGATTTGATAATGAGAAAAACCTCGTAGAAACGAGAAATTGATAACTTGTCTTAAATATTTTAAAAGACGACAAGAAACGTATTTAATTTGGTCTGTGTCGAGTCATTGTTTGAAACAATAAATGAGAGAGAGAGATGACTTTTTTCGTAATTTGCCTCTATATTATCCATACACATTCGATCAAAAATAAATCGCAGTTGACTTTAGAGGATAAAAAATGACGCACGGCACGAACTGAGACGAGGAGATAACATCAATTCGAACAGCGAGACCAACGTGATAATCGGGGACTAGAGCGACATTAAACATAGATTGAATCGGGAGGAAACTGAGGGACGATTAAAAAATAAACAGAAAATCGTTATAATAATACATTATTTAAAAGCGCACTATAGAAACTCATGCACCAAGACGGGAAAAATTTAAGTGATATTTGATTTTTCTTAAAGATGAAGAAAGGAAATAAAATAAACACGTGTGCAGTGTATGTTTCACCGACCGAAGAAAACACCGGATGTGAAATAAGCGAGATTTTTTTTTTTTACTGGTTTCACATCTGTCGTCGATAGTCGCGGGTTTAAGTTTTATGCTAATAGTTTTGGCAGACGCGAGTTTGCATTTCAATATTAAATTATCTATACGTCGCAGTTCATGCATTAAGATATGTACGTCATTCAAAAGATAAGCCCAGCTAAAGGGGAAAAAAGTCGCCTCTTTTTATATTACAAGGATAAAATTGTTTCTCATGACCATATGTTTAACATAATGAAATAAATTTGTTGTAATTATAGGACTGTAACATAAATAGACAATTTTCCGTAAATACGGAGTTTCATGGATTTGATCATTTTGTTACCTCATCTGTCACTACGGAAATGTCAAAATTGGTTGTCTTGGCAACTAAGGATATTGGAAAATGTCTTGACGTATATTGTAAATTTTTAATTATCATATTACCCCTGTATTCGGCGCCGTAATTTTGTTCATCCTTAACTTCCCGGGCATTATTTGATGATTAGGTATGAAGACTGTACTCAGAATAGAAATAATGAATTAATCGGTCATTCTATTTTCTCTTTATGCAGATGCCAAAGAAAAAAACGAAGTCGAAATTGGACAAGAAAAAATGCAGCGAAGAAAATGTTGTTAACGGTGAAATGAAAAACGCTTTGGTTACGTGTCCAGAGGCGGAAAATAAAGAAAATGTACAATTGGAGAATAAGAGCAGCAATGATTCTGACGATTTGAAAAAAGATGGCGTCAAGTCGTCAACGGACGACGACACCGAGAAAGAGGAGAGCTGGGAAGGCGGAAGTGACACGACAGAACCTGTCGATTATGATTTCGACAAAAGTGGATTTGACGAAGTAACATCGAATCTAATCTCCGAATGCGACGCGATTAAGGCCGTGGCTAAATTAAAAACAGAAGACGGCGACAAAACGAAATCAAACTCCGTCGTCTTAGATGAAGTCGCTCAGAAAATAACTCCATCAAACTCCGATAAAATTCTACAGAAAGAAGGGGATGACTCGGAGCGGAAAGCGGAAAGTTTTGATTGTAACCACATTTCTGCGAAAATCAATGGCGGAAAAAACGAGAGCAAAAGTGAAACGTGTTCAAGTGATAACAAAGCAAAAGATAATGACGTATCTGATGAAATCAAACGCTCGCCATCGGAAGAAGCGAAACAAATCTCGGCTGTTCCTGTCCTAAAGATAAAAAAGAGGAGAATCGCTAAGAAGAATAAAACGAAAGATCTGGACATAAAACATTCCAAAAAAGTTACGACTGAGAAAATTAGAAAGAGAAAGCGTAAATTGTCGGTATCGACCGCCAAAGCTGCTAAATATACTGAAGGCGAGAAACTTGCGTCAGAAGGCAGCGACGAGGGAGCAAACGGCGGGAAGGCAGCAGACGACAACTTTGAGCAGAGTGACAAAAACGACAACAGTGTTGTAGCGAATGACAAAATTAGGTAAACAATTATAAGCGCTTAGATAGTCGCAGTTTTTTTTTGTCTGTGTAGGATGAAGTACGTCATACAGCGACACTGACTTTTAAACTTGTCGAGTTTGTCTAATCATATTGAAAGATATTAAAACACGGGTTCAAAGGGACAGAAAAATTGAACGATGTAGACTTAGCTTACACACGAAGATATTAAAAAATCGTGCAGGAAACTAAATCGACGAATATTGACATTTTTCGAAACAGAAGGAAATACTTTCACTACATACTATATAACAACGAAAAAATTTTCGGCCTCGTAGAATTAAATTTCCTCGAATGTCCTTTAAGATTGGATTACAAAGATTACAGAAACGTACATTTCAGAAATGGGTTTGACATATATCACGTCCATAATGATAAAAAGATGGCGAATGCTTTAGTCGGCAGGCATGCACACGAGTTTTATCGCCCAAATGTTTACCCTATTTTGGTACACTCAAGTGCGGCGAGCAATACTTCTTTCCTTAGTGTCACTTTTTATAGCATAATGCAAATACAGTTTAATGTAATTATTTTTTCACGTTTGAAATATTCCGGAGTATGTATTTCCTCGTCACAAAATGAGATCGTATTTATAAAAGCGTGCGGACTCTTATAATGTAAATTCATATTAAAGACGATTTTGAATAAGCAACGTAAAATGACTCGCTCTCTCTTTGTTCATCGCTGTGTTTTATTGTATCAGATTTTTTATTGCGTATTTTCTAAGCGAGAAATGATATTTGGGAGTATTTGCGTTTTAAACGAGTTTTTATTAGACACATAAATAAAATTGTTGTTTAATATATACACCTTTAAGTACAGTATTGATGGGTCTCGTTTTAGCTGCTCGAGAGAGTCGAGACTTGGAAGCATAATTAATCAACTACGAGAAAGCAAAGAGAAGAGGAAATCGGATCATTATGACGAAGATGTTACCATGGCCGACTACAGTTCACCTGAATCAGGTACAAAATGAGGCAGATTGGGGATTTGAGCCGGCGCTCCATTTGAAATTTAATATTGACGCAAAGTTAGGGAGGTTTTTACACATAGCGCTTGTCAAGTATGATAGAGCGCCGATTAGTAGATAATATCATTGACAATGCTGGACCTATCTGTCACACGTGCGCGCCGACGATATTTAGAAACTTCCACGCGTTTTCATTGTTGTGCATGCAGATATCGAGTCCGCGCACTCCCTGGCATGCCTTGTTTTCTAAATTGTTTTATCACGCTTCATTTTGTGTGTTAAACATTTGCGCAGTAAAAAATGAGTTACGAAATGGAGGAAAAATACGTTATGTGTACAGCCGTACGCTGTTTGTATCAATTCGGCATAAATAATTTTACTTTTCAACGAAATATCTTTACCTTTATTCTTCTTTAATATCTTGTGGAAAAAATCTTTGAAAAATTAATTTGTATGAGGACGAGAGGCAAAAAATTGCAATTGTGGCGTTTAATGAGAGCGCGATCACCTGCGTATTGGGTAGTAATGCACGGTTCGGCATTGTTCCCCTGGCGGAGATTGTAAAATTTCTTCTAACCACGCTTTTGTTGTTGTATTGATTTATTGGGCTGATGGTTGCTTTGAGAGGTCGAAAGCACGGAAGAAATAAATCGAGCTTTAAAGACCAAACGACCTTGGTTAAACCCCGATCTTGCGATAAATTGCTTGAACGATCGACCGATTCTGCCGTACGACCAAACGGTTTTTAGTAATTTTGGGGTATTATTTTTTTTTAAATTAGTTTTTTTTTAAAGACGTATCAGATTGGCAATCCGATGACAATCAGAATCTAGGATGCAAATAAATTCGTTTTTGTGGTGTATAATATAATGAATAATGAAAACCTCAATTAAAAAACTTTTTTTGCTAAATTTTGACGTACTGCTAAATGATTAATGCATGAGAATTACAAGATAGAAAAAAATGCATTTAATTAATTAATTATGAGACTATTTATATCAATGATTATCATTTCTTTAGAGGAAAAGTCGGAAAATGTCATTACCAGCATTCCTACTTCAACCGAAACAAAGAGTGGCGAAAACGGCGGGAAAAAACACAGCTCTAATCGAGAGAAATCTCCCCGAAAACACAATCAAGTGAAGCGATCGCCCTACTACATGAAAAAGGAAGCTAAACAAAAGTATCTAGAAATATTCGAGAGAAGTACGGGGGCTTCTAGTGCTGACAAGAGCGAAGAAAAACCAGCAATAAACAACCCAGATACTGAAATGTCTCCGGAATCGCGTGTCAGAAAAGAAACAGATTCCACTTCCGTTTCAAGTCCGGGCCATTCAGAAAGCGCGCCAGTTGCCCCTACGGAAAAAACGGATGAAAATAGAAATCAGTCG
Source organism: Magallana gigas (assembly GCF_963853765.1). Classification (NCBI taxonomy): domain Eukaryota; kingdom Metazoa; phylum Mollusca; class Bivalvia; order Ostreida; family Ostreidae; genus Magallana; species Magallana gigas. Next base: position 15,360,888 of record NC_088859.1, on the reverse strand, counting down.
TCAAAGCCGTGTAAACCATTCAGTATCGATAGCATTATATCTACAGCTCAACATTCGGCGAACAAATTCACATCAGTTCCCGATTCAACGAAAACAACCATACCAACCATTTCCATTCCGAGAACGCCTGCGTCATTATCATTATCATCATCCAGTTCAATTTTCTCGCACCATAGTCCCACCGAATACAATGTGTTTAGGAAATCGCCCAATTCCACTTCACCAAACAGAACAAATTCTCCTCTTTCAAGGAAAGAACATATCTTGCAAAGGACTGGTAGTCCCAGAAATGGAGAGAGGTCGCCGTTGCCAAACCCAAGCGACCCTTACAATGAATACATGAAGGCGCTTGCGGCTACATATCCCATGTAAGTCTTTCAAATTGAAATATATTTTCTGAGAATTTTTTTCCGCCTTTTTAGACTCTTGTTACGATATTTCTAGAACCTCAAAAAGGGTTGAATTTTGAATTGATTATAAATTTTGATTTTTAATTTAGATTGCCAGGTCCAGCGTTCTATGACCACTACTTCAGATCTCCAGAAATGCCACTTCATCCAGGATTCGTTCATCCCTACATGTTCCCCGCCTTTGCAGAACACAACCATCATCTTCAGTCCCTAGCAGCTGCGGCGGCGGTCCGCCCTCAAACGGCGAAATCAAAGTCCGTCACGTCCCCAAAGGTCGCCTCTCCGGCAGTGTTAGACCTGACGCGATTACCACACATGATGACGTCATTACCATCATCATCTTTCACCACAGCTAGCACAACGCCATCCGATTCGTCAAAAAGAGCGGGAAAACGTCCATCGGCGTCGTCTGGTGAGTCAGTTTTGGACCTCTCCGTCAAGCGACCCAAGCTCCATACCAGCAACATTTTTGACATTCCAAAGTGCAGTGTTGAAAATCCTTTCAATAGTCATGCATATCGTCTTCATCAAGAGCTATATGGTGCTTGGCAAAGCGAACATTCTTCTCTGTTGAATTCAAAACATACGCATGTCAGCAATGGTAAAGTGTCAAAGTACGACGGAACATCTTGTCAGTGTGCGGAGAACGTCTCCAAAGATGTCCGAAATTGGTCCGTGGAGAAAGTTGGACAATTTCTGAAAAGCTTGGATGGTTGTTCACCGTACGTTAAGGTAAATGTCCTATCAATTAGCGGATACGCTCAGCAGTAGACAGCAGCGATAGCGTCATAACTATCATTGTCATTGTGATAATATATTATTGCTATACTTCATTGTCCGTCTCAATGCAGTTTGTAAAGGTCGAAAATTTGTTTTGCAGATTTTCCAGGAGAGTAGAATATCCGGGAAGTATCTCCCGCTCCTGACGACGGACCAACTAGTGCAACACCTAGGAATGAAGGACAAACCAGCCCGAATTCTGTGCGAGGCCGTAACAAATAAGGTGCTAGAACTGAGGAAATACTCCATTCCTTGTGCGTACTGCAAAACGAAGAAACCCATGCAGTCTCGTGTGTGTTTTTAGTTTTTCAGCGTTTTTGTCAAATACATGTAATAAACATTTTTGTGTAGAATGATTATATTTTTTTTTTCATTTTAATTTTTCCGTGAAAATTTCAATGATCTCCTACAAATCTTGACAATCACAACACAATGTTTGTATTATTTGTTCTGAGAGAAGCATTTATAGGGAACGAGTCTCGTGTTCGTGTATGTATGTGTGTTTCTATTTGAATTCCATGAAGTGTATACGGTATGAAATACAAGCAGCAGTACATTACATAATAATTTTAACAAAATGTTGAATTTTATATGATTGTATGACGATTAAAAAATTCGCACTCACAAGAGGCCAAACTAGTGCTTAAGCCCTTTTAAAATATGTTCAAATTTAATAAATGAGAGAGTTTTTTTTTGGTCACATTCTCCTGGCGTTCGTAAGTTCGTAAATTTTCGTCCAAGAATATCTCTGTTATTCAGTAGTGGTTCTTTTTTTTCGTGAGCCGACGATTAGGACTCTGCTCACCTATAAACTTGCAATCAATTCTTCTTTGATACACAGCGAAGACAATGAAGAATGCTTTGTGGCTATATATATGTATCGATCAGTGGCTGCGGTGTAACAGAGTTAGAATGCCCGTGTTCATTACAATGGAAACGCAATCTCGTCAGTTTATATCGGCACACCAATGACGCACTATACCGTTACATATATTGGTTACAGATAATGTTTAATGCACGCAAACCTTTTTCCACAGCGGAAAAAATCCAAAAAATCAAAATCCTGTTTTTATTTTTAATCGATTTTGGTATTTTGTTTCTTTTGCTTGGTTGTTTTACCATCAAGAATTCAATTCGTTCCTATTTCGAATGTGTTCAACGACATCTTTGCAAGCTAGCTTGGCATATTTGTTAAATGAAAAAAATTGTGTATAGATTTGTTCTTGTATATTTAAAAGATGCTCTACTTGTCTTCAGCGTTTTGCTATGCAAGTAATTAAAGGGAGAGAACTCAACTCTGTGACGATAATAACATAGTTTAATGTACTAGGTTCACAACTTATTTAAAAAAATATACATTTAAGTCGACATAATTCCAGTTCAATTGGAATTGTATGTGTGTGAGTAGTTTTGTGTTGTCAACGGGATGTCGTTGTGAGTGCTAAAGTTAAATCGTACCTGATTTAATTCGTGTAGAACATGTCTTTGATAGTTTGTACATATGCAACAAAATCAATTGTTAACTGAAAAGATTGATGTCTACAAATAAAAAAAATTGAGAAAATAAGATGTTTATATTATCATTTTACAACAAGACCTTCACAATTTCTCCGTTTCGATTGTCTTTGAAGAAACCAGAACAATATATAATTATATATTGCAGACAATAAATTTCCCACAGAAATATGAGTTTACGATTTTTCGTGGAAAATTACCCAGTACTTATAACTAACCATTATCTGAGGAATACATTCGCTTTTCCTGATCTTCCGTTTTAATTGCAAGCACTAGAAATTATATTTCACGTAATGTGTGAAGGGTCTTAACACTTCAGCCAGTTTTCAAATGATATACTGATATCCAAAGCGGAAATTCTCATGTTGGTTTTTTTTTTTAAGCAATAACTCTCCCATTACATGTAATATTATAACTATATATGCAGTAACTGCATTGAAATTAAACAGTCTGGATTCTACATATTTGAAAAAAAAAATTGATTCTCTATATATAATACTAGTATATGTTGAATTGGGCATCGGAAGGCAGTGTAATAAAACACGAGCCGGAAATTAGCACTGACTTACACAATACTTTGCCTACAGTGGTCGACTGTTAATTTAATTTTTTTTTCTTGGAGTTAATTTATAGAGGCAAATTGTACGGTAATAAACATACTTTCTTAAAGAACAACACGATTGAGGACTTCATCACAAAAACAAAGAAGAAATAAATGTAGGTTCGTTTCCTCCAAATGTCCTTGGGCTGTTACGTGTCTGAATATTACCAAAAAAAAAAGCAAATGGACCTTGTACTCCCAAGCATATCTAGTTAAATTTGTAAATGAAATTCCATACATATTAATCAATTAATAGAAGATCATTGAAGCATCCAAAGGAACAATTTGACACCTTCAATATTGAGACGTACTTTCATTAGAAATATTAAAAAATACATAACATAAACCTAACTTTACTTTTTTCACAATTGAATTAATTAGATTAAGCATATGTATATATCGCCTTAGCCGCTTTGAAATTTTGAAAATGAACAAACTGTTTTATCCATAGCTCATGATGAAGTTGGAAATCGGTTTTAGATTTTATCATTTACTTTTTTTGACTTAAAATTTTATGACTCAGATTTAAAACCTATATAATTAACCTTTTTTATTTACATATTTGAAATGTTTTGAAGTGGTATTTAACAATGACTCGTATATCCATGGTTAAATCTTCAAATATAAAAATATTTAAACGATTGAAATCTATTTTTGCTGGTTAAGGGAGTCTGTTTTCATTGATATAGACCAAACTTTACAAGTTTGTGATGATATAAATCCTATGGACACGAGCTCTTTAAGCAAAGTAGTGTCCAGTGTCCATATTTTTGAGTGACAGACTCGCGTCAATATATAGGTATTTGTGAAGTGTGGTACATTGAATGTACATATTATATAATGGAAAATAATCATACATGAAACTTTTCAGTAAAAACGATATTTTCTCAGCTACCCGATACATATGTTTTCATTTTCGTTTTTTAGATAATATTAATCTGTCAAAAGTATGTTAACATGACGAAGCCCCCACGCTTTATCGCTAAATTAAATAAATAAGTGTTGTACATGATGTATTATCAAGTGTATTTTGATCATTTTTTATCATGATTTTGAGAGAGAGAGAGAAAGCACTATAAAAAAACTTTCCTTTTGAAGTTAAGGGGGCTGGGGGGTGGCTGCCATTTTAGACAATATTGATCTCCTTTAAAAGAAGAGCTCCATATAAAGGTAATGGAAAATGATAAAATTTTATATTAAAATATATGAAATTTTTCTGTAGTAGTTGATAGCTTCAGAAATCGCCTATAAAATTTTCAAATAAATCTGATGGTTTTATATTATATTATATTTTGACCCCCCAGCCTCCTTAATTACTAGTACCACAAAAGGAATTTTTCCTTCAGTTTACACGGATACTATCTGTGCTTACACACGCAAACTTCAACTACATGTAGTATGTACCTGCAGAACTGTAGAATGATAAAATTTGACAGTTCTGCACCAATTTTAAGCAAGCGTAATTTTTGCTAACGCAATCTACATTTACGGTTATTGCTAAGTTTGAAATTGATTTCACCTTTCCTATATAGCTAGGTATGGAATGGTTTAGCTATACAAGAGTTAAGTTTGCCCACTTATCAGTTCATTCCTAAACCTTCCCTGTAAGTATCTATGGCAAGACACACCTATATATGTTTTGGAGAGAGTAAAAATCCACATTTCCTGTCAAATGCTTTTTTTGTACATAGTTCAATAATATGAACATTTTTAGAACCATAGACTTTTTGGTAAGCAAACTTCCTTTTCATTTTAAACAAAAGTTCTTGGTTGTCTTTCAGAAGTTAACAATGTTTTTGTCCGTCCAAAAACCTTTATTGCAAAAATCACAAATTGTTAATGTGTTTGGGTCTAATTTGTTCATGCAGGTTAGGCGCCAGAAGACAAAGTAAAAGAGATGGGACTCTAAAATGAAACACAATCACATTCTTCTAGTTTATCTTCAAGATCAATGTATATAATAACGTTGGCCAAGTCTTTCAGGATTAATCACGCGTTACTGTGTGTGCTTCAAGGAAGATAAATTTAAATGGATTTTTACCAAAACGTTGAAAAATGATTTCCTCGTAAGGGTTAAGCTTGATTATATTTTTAGAATAGCGGTTACACCTTTTTTTTGACCAATTTAGAGAGATGTACATGTATAGATGCATGACTGGTTTACCAGTAGTATAAATACATGTACCAGTAATCAGATTATACTGTTAGATATAGGCTATTTAATTGTTAACTTTATGCATGTACATTTGAAACTATTTGTGCACCAGTTTAAATATTTTGTATTTTACATTGAATATTTTATTGTTTTCTAAAAGCGCAGAGTCTAAATATTTGAATTATTCAGAGATTAACGTAACATAAATTACCGTTGTCAATGCGTGCAGTTGCTGACAGAGTTTTCTACGCTATTATGTTTTAAGGTTTATGTAATGGAAGAACTGCAAGAAGTAAGGCGCACTCTAACGTTATGTATTAATCAATGTCTTCAATGATGAATTTCCCGTTTCATCTCTTATAACTGCGTATGCAAAACTTAGTTACTTAATATTTGTTTTTAGAATATCGGGGTTTTTTTTATAAAAATAGTAATTCTATTTTAGAGTCTTAGAGGGTTTTTTTAATGCTTGTTGCAAAAAACGTGCAAAATTTAATTAATCTTATTAGTGCTAGTTTTTGTCAGATATATGTATGATAAAGCCAAAATAAATGCTACAGACAGACAAACGATTTCATATTCTTATTATTGGGTTAATAATTTTATATGTTTTTTAAAGATATGATCGCTTTTAATGGACTGTTTTCATTTTATTATTACATATTTACATTTACATGTATATTGAAGATAAGTTTCATTTCATTCTAATATGTCCATTTTACAAAGAATACCAACAAAAAATATCAAAAGTTATGCCTTAACAAGCTCTCAAATTAAAATAGAAAATATCATTTTTTTTTTTTTTGGATTTGATAATATCCACTCTATTATCCTGTTTACCTGTTGCATTTATCTTTTCCATTTTATTATTCTCGTTATAATGCATTACTTTCTACAGACTAATTTAAGATTGTTATTATTTATATGTCTACATATTTTTGTATAAACTGTATGTGTATATGCATATGAATTTCTGGTATTAATAATGCATGATGATAGACTATCTCTATGAGTTCTTTTACTACTACTGGATACAAAGTGTGCAGACACTCGTTAATTATTTTTTGTCGATTGATAGTTTACATAAACAGAACAACATATTTTTTCCTATTTGGACGGTTACTACAACTATTTGACAGTCTGGCTTCATTTCCTGCAGCAGGCACGTAGCATCGTTTTTGAAAGTGGGGGGGCCAGACCCATCCATAAAATCTTGACAAGCAAAAAAAAAAAAAAGGGAAATTTAAAGTTTCCAAAAATCTTCAAAATCCTAATCCGTGGGGGGGGGGGGGGGGGGGGGGGGGTAGACTCAAATATACTTCCAAAAAATTTTTTTTCCCTACCAAAATCTTTTCCTCCAAATCATCAAATTCCTAATCCGTGGGGGGGAGGGGGGGGGAGGCGGGGCTAACTTTAATTTGACTACTCATTTCCTTATTTTCATATGAATTTTTTACTAACTTCCAAAAAAGTTGGGGGGCCAACTCCATTATAATTCAGTTTTTTATATGTAAATTTTAAAAAATTTGTTGCTGCGAGAAAAAGTGGGGGGGGGCCAGGCCCCCCCTGGCCCCCCCTGATGCTACGTGCCTGTGCAGTTCGTGCTCTCAAAATGCTTAAAGTTGCTCAAATCATGCATAATCATCGTAAGACTAAGAGGTTTGAAATAAGACATCATTTACCAATGTACTCATTTATACTGATATTCTAAGTATCAAACGTTGTGAATAAAAGAAAAGTGCTAAATAATGCCCTCTGAAGTCAGTTATAAACAGTTTATGAGGTCTCGATGGTCGCGGCTATATTTGACTATTTTAATCTCCTAAAGAAGAAGAGCTCTGTATAATGATATGGGAAAATGATCAAATTTTAAAGTTAAATTCATGGACTTCGTCATTTTTTGTCGCAGCAATGATTTTTTTTAATCTACATATAAAACATAAAGAAAAAAAGGAGTTGCCCCCCTACTTTTTTGGGACCATGCAAAAAATAAAAAATGAAATCTCTCCCACCCCCCTCCCTTACGGATTTGGATGAGTCTGTTCCCCCCTCCCCTTTCAAAAACGATGCTTCGTGCCTGAAATTATTTGAATTTCGCTATACAAAATGTTAGAATATGGCAAAAAATATCATATGTCAAAGTTTAAGTCAGATCTGACGGTTCATTTGTTAACCACCCAGTATCCTTAAGGAATGGGTGTATTTATAGACAAACTGAGTTACGCCGTTGTTTTATCTCTCTGAAACTCTGAATCTATCTGTACACAATCTGGTTTCTTAAGAAATAAGAAAATATATTTAGTAGACAAGATTAAAAAAATAAAGAAAAAAAATAACAAATGTATGGTGGCATTCTTCTGTCCTTTGCGTGCCAGTTATATTTTTTTAATCAAATATGTCAACATGCGAGATACATTTGTTGACATGCATATTGACAATTATGTCAATATGCAACATTAATAAGTATTTATTTCGATTTGGTATCTACAATTTTTACAATATGAGGTGGTCATACACATCATCAATTGGAAATTCCAAATAAGAGCTCTAAATCAAATACAAAACACTCGGATTTTGAGATCGATGCGGTTAGCGTTTCTGACCTTTGGTAAACATAAAATCTTTAAAATGATATGTGTAATACTTAATTTCAAGTGTGGAAAAGCGGATTGTATCAAGGAAGATAAACACAACGACATTTTCTTTTTTCCCCCGCTGACTCCGTATTCTTCCCGTTGTAGTGTTCCGGGCGAGGTTTTAGAGAGTTTTCAAGCTTTCATTTCCGCGTACCATTACGTAATGGCACAATTTGCGCTCCACGATATGCTTCGCTTTTTCAAGGAAGAAATATATATAAAAATTGGGTCTCTCATTTGTCGAGAAACCTGCGATATACGATATATGTGGGGACTCACAAAAACGTTTAACGAATGATTTTAATCAGCTAGCTAAATGATTTAAATGAATTCACTGTCAAAGCAGATATTTGGAGTATTTTTCCCCTTGAATTTAATAATATGACTTAATTAAGACCAACAGCTTTAAAACATTACAATAACAATATCAATTTTTGCATATCTGAATTATGTCAAACAGTTTATCAGATAAAAGAGTGAGATTCTCCCGCCTTTGTTGTTGGGTGGTTTGTTGGCGTGTTGTTTTTATTTGTTTCGGTTATTTTGTTGTTTTTGTCTTTTGCACGCGTGTGTATGTGGTTTTGTTTTTGTTTAGTTTTGGGTTCTTTTTTTTTTGTTTATTTTATTTTTTATTGGGGGGGGGGGGCTATATTGGAGGGAGAGAGGTGAAGGGGGAAGGTAGTGAGGTAAAATCAAAGTGTCGATATTAAACAGGTGGTCAATTTCATCAATGGAAAACTTATGAAAATCTGATTTGTAGGGTTTCATAAAACGTATAGTTTATCAAATTAAATGTAAAAAAAAAAACTGATATAAACTTATCATGACAGATTCAAAAATTTGCACCAAGACAAGCTTTTCACATGTATTGTAGAAACTGAATCTAAAGACACGATCATTTTTCAGCGTAGATCATTTTTATTGCGTAATTTTGTAAAAAAAAAAAAAAAAAAAAAAAAAAAAAAAATGTCCAATACGCGCACGATGTGTTGTTTCCTTAATTAATCGAAGTTTTTACGAAACTGAAATGCTCAAACAGGAACAAAGTGCATATCTTTTTTTTTTAAATATTGAAAATCGCATTATTGTAATAATAATAATAATAATTCTCAAATTAAAAATCAAATGCTTCCTTAAATTGTGCACGCGCTAGGAGTTTCCAATACAGAGGGAAGTGCAGAGGAAGTTGTGACATACACTTATATCAAATCAAGTTTAGAGTATATTTTTAAGGCTGTTGTTGAACTATTTTTTCCTCTTTTTATTCACTGGTTTTTTATGCGTTGTGTATTCTGATTTTTATATTTTTGGTTTCTTCATAAAAAGGTAAAAAAGTAATTGTTATCAAAATCAAATGTACGTCTTTTCTGGTACATATCTATGTACATATCTATGATTATTTTAGATATCATAACTGCGAAAAGTCTACTTTTATTTTCGCCCCTTTCGCCCTCGTTGTCAGCGGGCGAATTTACATATAAGACTGGGCGAATTCCAATGTTCCATATTATATGACTTTAAACAGAACTTTGTATATGCGTATTTAAGACGGGACGAAACTGTTTGCAAGTGAATAAGGGCGAAAACAACACGGGCGAAAATAACCCTGTATACAGTATTAACTATGGCGAATTTTCTGAAAAGAAATCGGAGAAGGGTGTGGATTTATTCAAAAAATGTAATTATAATTTGAATCCAAAGTGCTCTCTCTCTCTCTCTCTCTCTCTCTCTCTCTCTCTCTCTCTCTCTATCTCTCTCCCTCTCTCTCTCTCTCTCTCTCTCAGAATAAAAAAAGTTCAGTGCATCTCGAGGACATGATGCATAAAAGGAGTAATTTGTTTCCCGAGTGTTCCCTAGATGTATTGGTGAGTGCGTCATTCTCTTGGATATTGCCAATTCTTCTCCTGCATAAATGTCTTATTTATCCGCCTACCAGATGAAAATACATTTAAAAAATAACTGCGTAGTATAATATTTTGTGAGTAAAAATTGGTTCTGCTAAATATATTTCAACTAGATATCGATTTTTCGTTTCTTTGTTCTCTGAAGTATATACTGCGTTTTTGCAGTGTGTTTTTTCAGGCATTATTTCCACGTAGAGACGAATATGCCTTAATCACGATAGAAATCGTTGTTTAACAGGTAATATGAGCAGGACAAAGCATCCATTGCCGGAGACTTTTTAGGGAGAAGTCATTATTTCGGCAAATGAGACTCATCGTTAATTAAACGTCCTTATGCAATTGCTACAGATTTTTGTTAAACATATTCCATATCTGTGTGACCTTATATTACATTATAAATCAATATTTTAAGATTTTGATAATAGCATTTTTTTTAATTTATTTATCGTAGCAGGATGAAATCAAAGTACTGAAGAACTGACGGGAGTTGATTTTGTCGATGTTTTTTTATTTTAAAATCAATGATATGTTATTTTGCATGACAAGTACATGTATTTTCTAATTTGAATTACGCACATTTTTATAATATGAATTTTTGGACTTTTTCGACAAGAATGTCGAGGAACCCCCATATGAATAATGTTAAATAATTTTAAAGATAAAATTAATTCAATCAAACTATGTATCAGTGATAGAAATATTTCTCGAAAATTGTATGGATCCAAGCAATATTGAACTCTAGTCTCGTTCAACCAAACGCTCGGCTGACACTGTAAATCTCCGACAAGGATTTACGGAGACAGCCGAGCGTCGAGTTGAACGAGACCATATTGAACTCTATCGTAGGAATACATACGACTACAAAAAATATTTAAATTGTTCGTACCATTTAAAATCTGACTATTTTCAAGGTATTAAGAAATAAGTTTCCTTGAAAAACAATGCTTTAGCATACATTACATCGAATTCATCAATTATTTTCAAGAACTAAGTCTTGTCAGCAGCAATGGTTTGTGCTGAGGTCCAAACACTGTTTCACTTTCGGTTTGTCTGAGTAACTGCATAGGAGAGTTGATTAAAACCAACTCCCAAATATGAAAGAAAAAAAGGGGGATAAAAATATAGAGAATGAATATATGCAATTTCATATTCAGGTTAAGTATCGCTAATAAGAAACTTGAACTTAAGTTTACTAAAACCTCGGAAACAGATTATGTGTGTCAGGGTGCGTACCTATTACTCAATGAACTTTGATTTTAGAACTCATGCCATAGACCTGTTGCAAAATTCCCTTTATTTCTATCCCAATTTTCACATACATTGTAGAGCTTCTTTCTCAATTTTTCTACTTTACTTTTGTAAGGTACCAAACGTATACGAATTATAAACATTGTTGGAATTTAAAAGGTTACTAAATTAAAACAAAAAACACATTCTGTAATAATATACCCAATGCGGGGGGGGGGGGGGGGGGGGGTTCGTTGTTTGTTTGAGACATAGCGTTATTTAGAGTTCTAGTTAAAGATCTCGTTACTACGAGAAAAGATCTATATGAAATAGTGCGTTTCTGAAAAGACCCCCAAGCAGGGATGGTGTCAATTACAATGGAAAGTAATTAATTAAATTACAATTACTTGCTTAAATTCTTCAATTAGATTACCATTACCATTACAAGAGTTTTCAAATGTAATTAATTAAATTACAATTACTTTGCAGATGTAATTAATTAAATTACAAATTACATTTTGAAATTCATAAATATTTAATAAAACTATAATTAATCTACAACTTTTACACATAAACAGTTAAGGAGGTATGTCTATAATGTGAATAAAATTTCGTCATATATAATCAAAATATTTTCACTGTTTGAGAATTTGCTACCTACTTTAATTAGTAACAATTTTTGGAAAGAAAAAATATAAATTTTGTTTTATTGTTTATTTCATTCAAAACGCAGGTGCCGGTAGTCACAATATGGAGGTGTCCCATACCACCTTAATATTCAGTAAACATTTGGAAGTCATATCCCCTAACCTACACCTATCATGTCAACTAAAGTAATTCCTGCATGCAAAACTATTAAATAAAAACTTTATCCTTTGCATTTTTATACACTATTTTTTGTTATAAATAAAATGCCAAAGTACAGGTTAATCTCAGGTAGAGGGCAGACTTTAATTGTTATCAAAACACAATTCACACCTGTTGTTCTGTACCTACATGTAATTATCAAATGTTTGCAATAAGGGAACACACCATGTGGACATGTTAAGCATCAAAAACTTAAAACCCATTTGAAGCCATGCATTTTAGCTCTATGTATTTTAGGCTATCACTTACAAAACATGACTTGATAGTTTATATAATTTCAATAACACTGATTTTGTTTGTGAATTAAACAGGGATGTTTTAACCTAACTAAATGATAATTGACACACTAATTTTTCTAATAAGAAGGGAAATAAGTATTTATTTAAGAAAAAAGAGATCAAGCAAATCATCAAATACATGTACTTAATTAAATTTTATGATTATTAAACTTATGATTAAATATTGAATCACTGAAAAAAATTCATTCTGAAAAATATTTCATATGATATAACTACTCTTCCTAACTTGATCTTGTACCATTGATAGTGTGGGAAACAATGGGTAGTGGACAGCTTCATATTTATATTGTACATCAGTGTGTAATTGAAAGTAATTGAAAAGTGATTGGAATTACATGCCTTTTTGAAACTTAAGTAATTAATTAAATTACCATTACATGTAATTGAAAATTTGGCCAATTACACATTACTTTCAATTACATCAAAATTTGTAATTGATTACACTCAATTACCATTACAAATTACCATTACCCCATCCCTGCCCCCAAGTCGACTGGTTCCCCCTTTTATATTATCTTTTTCTTTCCAGAAACGTTGATTCAATTTTGATTAATTTTTAAATAACAACGATCATTATTCATTAATTTCTACATAAAATGATCGGATTTGACATTTTATCTTATATTAATAAGTAGAAAGAGTTTTCAACTTATATATTATAATCCCACTCCGAAGTAATTATCAGGTAGTCCTAGTCGTAAAACAATATTGTATTAGTTACAGAGGATGACTTTAATGACAATATAGCTTCAATCATAGATATACAGAATTTACCAGAATTGTGTTTTATATGTTCATACACAACCTATTTGTATGTTGAAAATAATTGATTTTGTATATTAACATTAAAATTTTTGGAGTCTGAAAACAAAATACATGTTTTATTCTGATAAATAGTTCAATGAATTCATTAATCAATCTGCTTTGCTACTTCTTCTGAAATATATTTAAAACTGTTTGGTCCGATTTTATATCAAATTATGCATACGAGAATAGAACAATGAAACGCGCCATTTTAAATAGATCTTTTTTTCGTAATAGCGAGATACATATAAACTCCAAAGAACGAGATTTTTTTTTCGTAATAAGGTGATAATTAACTCGTTATTACAAGATCTTTTCTCGTAATTTCGAGATAATCAATTCGTAATAACGTGATCTTTTCTCGTAATAACGAGATGATTAACTCGTTATTACGAGATCTTTTCTCATAATAACGAGATCTTATCTCGTAATAATGAGATAATTAACTCGTTATTACGAGATCTTTTCTCGTAATTACGAGATAATTAATTCGTAATAACGTGATCTTTTCTCGTAATTTAACGAGATGAGTAACTCGTTATTACGAGATCTTTTCTCATAATAACGAGATCTTATGTCGTACTTATGAGATTATTAACTCGTTATTATGAGATCTTTTCTCGTAATTACGAGATAATTAAATCGTAATAACGAGATGATTTTTTCTCGTAATAACGAGATAATTAACTCATAAAGACGAGATATTTTCTTGTAATTACGAGTTAAAAAAAAATTTATGTGGCCTTATTCGTCTTTCGTAATTTTTCCTCGTAATTTCTCAGAAAATTTTCGTTCACCAGTTGTCTTGAATTCTCTAACGATAACGATGTTAAACATACAAGCATTAGCAACTTCATCAAAATGATTTAACAATTATAACTTGATTTATGAATGTTTAAAAGAGAACTAACTACCAAGGGATATGTACACATTGACCAATGAATACTGTTAAATCTTAACTTACAGACCAGTAAATAATACCATCTCACTGACTGCCATAAATATTTGGCAATTTTAATTGCTAAATAGACTACATGTAGGCATACTTCTGGAACAAACGATGCTGCTTAAATCAAGCGCATGTTAAAATTTGAGACAATGATTCACTGACATCAAACGATAGATTAAGACCCGTATCAGAGAACTAAAAGACAATATGATGCTGGTTTATAATAGTTGGTATGGAAGCAAAGTCGGAAATGTGTAATATAAAAAGAAAGATAACGCAGTCAAAACGTGAAAAAAATGACAGATTTTGCAATTGGCATTGTGTAAACTTATTGATCAGTCTTTCAGGGAATCTGTATTGTTTCGTTGAATCTTTATTTTGACAAGTTCATTAAAAATAGTTTCAATGCTGTTTGATATAACAAAAACAAAAAAATAAAAAGAAGAGGGGTGAAAAAGGCGTATAAAATACCTATATGAAGAGAGATAAGATACTGCAAGATTAAATTATCAACACATCTGATAATTTTTCTTTGAATTAATGAAAAGAATGTACATTCAACAAAACATAGGTTTGTAACCATGAAGAATGCTAAATATTTGATATAGGTTGATTTACACTAGCGAATATGTGTCAAAACCTCCAAATAGTGGCACTTTTAAAACTTCAGTTTCTTTTCTTTTATAAACTGGGTCTGAGATCCATATTTTCGTCATGTCATAGTGTAAATAAGGTTTGATGGTAATCAACCCGATTTCAATCAACAAAATAAACGTGGAAAGATGACCCACTATACTTCTAAAACCGTCAGAATCGTCATTTTGTATCCCACCAATTGAACGTTTTAGATAAATAATACAATTCTGTAAATTCGTGGCCATAGTCTCACATAAAATTTAAACAACAATCTTTGTTTTGACTGAAATGGCTCAGTCATTAGAGCACAAGACTCTACACATTTATAGCACAATCCTTATTATATAAATTGTTTCCAGGACTTATTTTGCCAAATGTCATAAGTTTAAACAAATCTTATTTAAATGGTAATATTCTCTTCCACCATTTTTACACAACATTAAAAACAGTTTTTTTAAATGATGATGATATATTCACATTTCTTCTTTAAATTATGGAAACTCTTAAAAACTCAAGATTCCTGCAGGAAATACTTTTCTTCGATTGAAAATATGATTTCTATCGGAATCGAAGAAAATCATGTAGGATATTCAATTTTTCCTATAGATAATCATATTTCCTATGGGATTTCTTATTTTTCTATGGGATATTGATTCTTATAGAGAAACATGTTACCTGTCATGTGAAACATGCTAAAGACAAAAGTAGTAATATACTCTCTAGGCAATAGTGTATCATTTTGGTATTGTATGGATTTTCACGAAAATGCATCTTATGCAGGTGCAAAAATGGCATAAATATACGCCATTTAAGCATTGAATTATTATTTTTGGATGTCACTGTTTCTATATAACTAACAAATTGAAAACCGCATGCAAGCGCGGTACCATAATTTGTCTGCACGACCTGGTGTGATTCAATGAGAGCATTTAAACCTTCTGTGTATCTTTGAATTCTGCACTGATTTTCAATTTTGATTGTTCCATCTATGAAGTTTGTACATACATGTTTTGGGTTTTTTGGGGGTTTTTTTTTTGGTTTTTTATTTGTTACATGTATATCTTCATATCTTCCTTTGTTATATTTATCACGAATGATTCAAAAGTGAATATTTTTAAGATACGTCACTTGAAACGCTTATAATACACTACAAAAACCTTCTACACTTTCATAATACAAAACGAGAGTAACAGAAGAGGAGTTTTCTTTAATGATACTATTGACAAACTCTTAATGGAACACTATTATGAATTGCCTGTAGAGATTGAACATAGATGTATCTAACATATCTATATGAAACAGTCAATTGCTTCGATGTAAAGTATTTTATATTGTATTACGTTTACATGTACATCAAATCAATTAAAAATCCTTTAACAAGCAAACAATTGTCTTTTTCGGGTCTTTTATATACACAAGAATCATCAAAAATTGGCATGGTACACTTTAAGAATATAACAATAATATTTTACTGGTTATTTTTAAAATGAGAGTTACTTCTTGTGATTTATTAATTTATTTATCTATTTATTTATTTTTTATTTTCTTTTTATGTTTGAGATTGCATTAGAAATAATAGCCAAAGAGTTACACTGAAGAAATGATACATTATATTTATACAATGTTAAGTTTTCTGCGGTAAAAAAGAGAGGCAATTTAGTAACACTGTGAAAATGATCATTCATGTAGGTATAGTAAGTATTTTCAAATCTACATAATTATAATATATATTCAATACATAAATAAATCATGATTTTAATATCCAGGGTTATCAGCTTTTGTTCTATATAAAAAAAAATGATATATAATTTTTCTTCTAAAATAAAGAAATTGATAAATACAGAGACGTTTCGTTAAGATATTCTAATTGGTTGTCAATAATCTATGCATACAATTTCATAATACAACATAATACAACAACAAACCAGATGGTCTTGATTTGTTGGTAAGAGGCACTAGATAACGGATACTCAGAGTCATTGAGAGTGTTCCACATCTTGACTTGTTCTTTTCGGTAGTCCTTGCCGTTTGTAGTATTCGTCATACTCAGTTGTTTGAAGAATTGTAAAGAAGGCGTAAAGGGACGCCATTCCGAGAGACCGGGACCATTTGGATCTCTGAAAAATTATCTCTAATATTGACAAAACTTATCTTAAAAACAGTCTTTAAACAGTTAATTTGAATATTAATCAGATAAAATAATTATTTACCCTGTTTTGGCAAAATTTGTCCAGTAGTTTATTATGTCTCTCGCAAACTTCATCTGATCTGGTGATAAAGTAAAATTAGTAGGATACATATCTTTTGCAACAAACATAAAGGCAAGTTCGGTTCCATGCACCGCTCCATGATACCACTTAGGCATATTTGTGTAAAATGGGCGGATATCTTCTGAGAATATGTACTGGTAAGTAGATGATTTTTGATTAAAAGAATGAGCTTGCAATGCAGACACAGCCGAAGAAATGAAGGGGAAATCAGACAGCAAGTGGGCAGCATTCATACTTTGGGTATCCTTGTCATTACTTGAATATTCTCTACAGATTGTCTCTGATATTGAGGAACTGTTTTTGTAATAAAGTTCTACAATGCTTGGTATTACCCCGTCACATAAAAATCGTCTCGGAATCCCGTCTTTCCTACTGAAATTGTACTGTTTTTCAAATAAGGCAGCGTATTCTGCCACATAGCCTCCTTCTTCATCACAGTTGCCCACGATCATATCAATAGACTCAAAGAATTGAAATTCTGCGGAGGACTTATCGTGGATTATTTCTATCGGTGTTTTTTGAAACAAGTCCTTATCCAGAACTGGCGAAAACACAATTTCAGTTAAGACATTAATACCAAGATTAGAAGAATAATCGAGAGTACTGTTAACGAGTGATCCAGCATCTAAATTTTGAATGCATTTCAAAAACATGCGAGGATCTTGGTCCCTGCATCCCGCATCCATCCCAATTCTGTGTCCTAAATCGGAAGACCTTTTAAAAGCAATGAGAGAATTTGCAGTTCCGCTCTGAAGAATTGCACGATGAAACAAGCCTTTATTACGTGGAATCATCATAAGTAAATTGACAGAAAAACTACCAGCAGATTGTCCAAATATTGTTACATCACTAGAATTTCCACCATAGTCATCTATATTGTTTTTAATCCACTCCAAAGCTAACATTTGATCCCAAATACCTACATTTTCATCGACGTTTGGGTTTTGCATTGAAGGGAAACCAAATATACCTAGTCGATAGTTTATTGTGACCAAAATGACGTTTCCAAAAGAAGCAAACTTAGATCCATCTTCATCTATGGCAGAACCAGCCATATATGCTCCACCATGAATATAAACCATTACACTTCTCTTTACCTCTCTTGTCATGTTACTAGGAACGTAAATGTTCAACTGTAGACAGTCCTCTGATACAGATTTATATGGCACTGATTTTAACGATTGTATGCAAGGTGGGCCAAATTTGGTTGCATCTAAAGTT
This sequence comes from Magallana gigas, assembly GCF_963853765.1. Classification (NCBI taxonomy): domain Eukaryota; kingdom Metazoa; phylum Mollusca; class Bivalvia; order Ostreida; family Ostreidae; genus Magallana; species Magallana gigas. Next base: position 15,342,614 of record NC_088859.1, on the reverse strand, counting down.
TCGTTCCACGATCCATAAGGCTGAGGTTTACGAAACCGTCTGCTACCAGTGGGCGATTTTCCGAAAGGAATTCTTGCGAATCTGTAAACATTTCCTCCAGGTGAAGGATGAATCACGCCATTAACTTTACCAAGCTTCGTTAAAATCTCATAGTTTTGAACCCCCGTCACTTGAAAAACAGCCACATTGAGAAGAATTGCAAGGAAAAACTGTAAAGCCATTTTCTGAAAAAATGAATAAAATGATTTATGCATAAAAACACAGACACGTTTTCGATAATTAAATTTGCATGTATTTGATTTCGCAAGTTACAAATTCAGGTAAGATTTAGGATGTTGACTTTGCTACACATAAATATCTTTTTTTAAACTTGACAATTCAGGTAAACATTTCTGAAATTAGCTACTGTAACATATAGACTGAAAATACATGACACTACACGGGGATTTTGCAATTCGAATTATTCATTATATCAGAGAGCTGAAAGGACACCTATCTACATTATGACTAAAAATAAAACAGCCCAGCATGAGCGTGGAATGTTACTACAAGTTACTACGTCCCTACATTTTTGCAACAAGGCGGCAATCGCCAAATTATTTTGTATTAGCATCATTACTTGTAATTCTATTTAGTAAAAAGTTCTATGAGTACACATTGAGAATCCTACCATCACCCTTGTCGTATACCCTGGGTCCACGTCCTGTCAACTAGGTACTTTTAAAATATGTTCTCATGAGTACATTAAACAATCTTTAAATTTATAGGCGACATCGTTATCTGTAAAGTGTAAATTCCATTGGTGTTAACCTGATCTAAAGGTAACTTTCAATAAGGGAAGAGAAAGATAACTCTCTAAATATACTGATCATATTAGAGCAATTTTTATGATAGATAGTAAGTAATCTGAGAGCGTTTTAAACCAAGTCTCATACCTGCACGTCAATTTATGCAATGCTGTTGTTTTTGTGCTAAGTGGGATTTGAGGATATTATGACACATATATCCATGTATGAAAATTTATCCCCCCCCCCTTTAGAATACTTATCATTCTAAGAGAAAAAAGCAAAGTTACTATCTTAAATGAAGTAACGAAGTCCTATTCGTTTATGATTTTAAAAATTGGCCTTTTAAATGCTCTAGGTTTTCATCTATAGGCATGCTTTTGTGAGTTAAACGATCATTGATTTAATTTAACGTATAATACAAGGTTATTTAAACACTACCAGGTGAGAAGTGTAAACCTTGTTTTTAACGATCTCTGATCCTCAGCAATGTTCGATAACTCTAAATCATCCGGGATTTTTTTTTCATACCATATCTGTCTTTTATATAGACACATTTAATTAGTCTTGAAGTTTTAAATTACAACGAAATGATTGGCTTTGTGGCTTCACGTTGACCTACTAACTAGAGAAAAAGTGGCTGAAGCAACCGAAGCACCGGTACAACTGTTTTTTCCCTCATTTCTATACGTTATTTATTCTATTATATCCACTGTGGCAAAATTGCATCTTCAATGTGGTTTACATTATTCTATATTGATTTCAGAAAAGAGAAAAAATCTGACAAAGACATTCGTAAAGGATGGTGTAAAATACAAAAAAATTGGAATTTCTCTTCTTATTCTACATGTATTTAATGTTTGATAAATGCACTCTTACAGAATACATGAACAATCACATAGAGAAAATAAATCATTATTTATGGTTGGGATACACTGTTTACACTCAATCTTCGTAGACGTTTAGCTCCATCTCACAATTTAAAAGCCTTTGAAATGCGAGGACCAATTTAGGTACTTTTGTCTCTTTCAGCTAATCAATGGATTTTGTCAAAACCTGCTTATATGTGAAAGGAGAAAAATGTACCTCACAGTGCTCATATGTAACTTCTAAAATAAATGCAAACGTTCAGGTCCTCCCCATTATAAACCGATGTTGTTTACCAGGAGTGAAATCGCTTAACCTATCATTATAATAGTTACTTGTCTGTATCACGCGTGTCATGTGACATATATTTAGGTAAGCGTGTTCGAACTTCGACGTGCCTTTATATGGCATTTATCTTGTATTATGAGAACACCTTATTTGTAAGTTGTATTTTTAACGGATTTCATTTTTTCTGATCACTATATTTCTCCCAAAATGGTGAGTATTTGGCGAATTTTAAAGGCACATGATATGTCTAGACCGATCTGCCTAAATTACTTAATAGACATATCGTTTAGTGCAGCAAGGGCCACCCATTGTCTTCACTTTTATTCATTAGAATGACACAGTATCAAACATAACAAAATTTACTGTTACAGGGTATGCACAATCATAGATACTACGTCAATTATTACTATACACAAGTGTCCATCGGATCACATTGCTCACCTGAGCAACACTAGAAAAATAGAATCAACTTTATGCAGTCATATACAATATATCTGTAATAAAATGTAGTATAATAGATCCTGTATCCCTGGATATTCTTATGTTTATCACTGAACCCCTTTCGTAATAGGATGATTTTATAATCATATTACATAATGAGCATTGCAGCTCTCAAGAATATCTATAACAACTATATGGGATGTAAACCTACATCAAACTTTGAACCTCTTGTGAGGCCCAAGACTTGTCCAGGGGCCAAAGTCTTAACAATTTTAAAGACTTAATAGTTTGTCAAAATGTTGCATATAATTATCAGTAAAACCATATATTTTAACATTTGAGTTTTTGTGAATTATTTAAAATGTTTTCCTTTAAACCATTGGACCCAAAATTTGGCTCTAATATTTATTAGTGTTGTCACGTTTAATCGATTGGCTTAGGTGATTTATTGGGGGCTTTAGTCGAGCGAAAGTCGAGTACTCGATGATTTATTTGAAACTGTGTGTTCTTTTTAAATCAAACTATGCTACTGTTACACTGATGCACCCTATTTTTAACTCTCCTTAATACTCAATGTTAATGATACTGTATTCTAAATGCAATTCATTTAAAATAAATTGAAAAGTAATGTCCGATGCAAAGCCGAGGGCAATCTATATATATATATATATATATATATATATATATATATATATATATATATATATATATATATATATATATATATATATATATATATATATATATATATATATATATATAATTATGAAGTGCGAACAGATGCATGATGTTCTTTTATCCACGTTAAAATCTCCCGATGTCCCATACTACAATGAATATTATAAATATTGTACTTTATCAAATAAATTATACTTATGTAATCATTCTAATAATTCACGTCAAGCTCATGAAAGTCTACATTGATCTTTACAATGTATTGAATATACCATGTTTTAATTGTTTTTGTTTTATACAGGACAAATAAAAATAAATATTATGATTAAAATACACAATACATTAATATATGGCTTTAATTGATATTGCAGCAATTTGTTTGGCAATAATTATTTTCAAAGACCAAATTTTATTTATTTAATTTTTAATCATATGTTAGCGTATATTGAAAAAATGTGAAATATAACGTTGTCGTCCATAAATAATTTCTAACCAAGTTATCTCTGTTACGTAGATCAAACTATGAACGTATAAAACATCTTTTCGTATCTGGGTGTGAGGTATTGAGGTGAACCATCGTAAATAAATGAATATTCGGTCAAAACTTGCACGTGTAATGAACACCTGATCTTATGAAATTTCCATTTTATATTGCAATATTACGGTGTATTTATATATAAATGATCCGAAGCAAAATACTCAGTAAAAAGAAACGGGTGCTCGCGAATAACACGGTAATAAAAAAGGGAATCGAATCAATAAGGTATGTGCATGCATTTCTAACGATTCTGTTTAATCAATATTGAAAATATATATCTAAATATAGCATTCTTCAGAAAGAAAAAAATCACAAGCATGAAATAAAATAAATAATTTCAATGGCTGATGATAAATATCATTGCTATCAATATTATCGGGGGAAACATTTTTTTTTTCAATTCATTTAGATGTAAGGTGGTCAACTTTGGTTTTCATTACATACATCGTATTTAACTTTTTCAAAAAATTACTTTTATACACTATTATATTTGATAAAAATTATTTTTTAAGTTATTTTAAAAAAAATTATATTTTCCATGCATTCATCAAAGATTTGGTACATGTTATGTACAGTTAAGTACACATTATTATTGTGCGTTTTATACATCTTGGTCTTGGTTTTAATCTCGATTGGTCTTTGTGAGCGAGTTTATGAGAAATAAAAGAAAACATAGAAACGTTTTGTTTACATATCATGCATTTGAAAAGCATGTTTTCTATTTATAATTGTTAGATGTGGAACTTGCTTCTTCTTGCAATAATGCTGACTTTCGCTTTGGAAGCTTCATCTCAAAGAAGTGAAGTTGAAATTCAAACAAGGCTTGGAAGAGTTATAGGAACACGTCAACACACGAATAGGGGAACGTCTTACCAGTTTCTCGATATACCTTATGGAAAAGCTCCGGTTGATCAACTAAGATTTCAGAAACCCCAAGCCTTTGGTGCTTGGTCCGGAAAACTAAATGCCACAGTGTTGGGTCCTGTTTGCACACAAACTACCATCCAACCTTATAAATACCCTGGCTTTACAGAAGATTGCCTCAAGCTGAATATTCATGTTCCAAATAATGTCAACCTATCACAAAACAAATCTGTTATGGTATGGTTTCACGGTGGAGCATTTTCCTTAGGATCAGGGGGCTTTTACGACGCGTCTATGTTGTCCCTGGTAGGGGATGTTATTGTAGTTACTATCAACTATCGCTTGGGCATTTTTGGTTTTCTAGCTTCAAGAAATAGCAATGTAAAAGGCAATGCCGGGCTGTGGGATCAGATTCTTGCTCTTAACTGGGTGAAATATAACATTAAAGATTACGGAGGAAATCCTGAAGATGTTACAATTTTTGGAGAGTCCGCAGGAGGCATGAGTGTGTCGTTACAGTCCTTGATTCCTAGTAACAGGGGTCTTTTCCATCGAGTCATTGCTCAAAGCGGAGTTGCCAATTCAATGTTAACCCTTTCTTCTTCGATTCTGTCTTCGATTGAAGTTGGCAAAATAGTAGGGTGTCAATATGACCATTTCTCCCTTAATGACCTCAATTTTATCGACTGCCTCCGGGGCGTGAATGCAGAAGATCTAGTCAGAGCCACCGACTTAGTTACCAGTCAACTAGGTTTTAAATCAATTATTTCCCTCCCGTTTGGACCAATTGTAGATGGGGATCTCATACGAAGACATCCACTCGAACTTTTAATGGATAAATCGTTATCCGAGTACAATTTTTTCCAGTCTCTGGATATTTTATCAGGGACTTGCACTGGAGAAGGATCACTGGTTGTTTCTTACTTACCAATTTTCCAAAACTCTATTAGTTTTAACTTAAGCCAAGGCGTACCTCGGCGTGAAATGAGCGATTCTCTCATCCCAATGTTCACAAAAGCGTTGTTCAACAATAGTAATGATATTTCAAATATGATATGCGAGAAGTACTGTGTATCAGCAGGTATTCAAGAACAGGGGAGAGAGTTTTTAAATATGTGGGCTGACGCTGCTTTTAACGCACCTACAACGCTTTTCTTGGAGCGTCATTCAAACAACATTCAAGGGAAAGCAACGTATCAGTATGTGTTTTCTGATGAATTGTCCTACACACGACCAGTTGGGGCTCCCTGGTACACGGGTTCTGCTCATGCCACGGATGTTTTCTACTTATTTCTTTATGAACAACTCCAGTCCGTCACCAATTTTACAGATGGAGCTGATGTTTTAGTTCAACAAATGCGGTCTTATTGGACGAACTTTGCTAAGACGGGGTAAATTACATGTAACATGATAATCCATTTTCTTATATTTCATAAGATTTAGAGATATTGATTTATATCATATATTCAATTTGATATTCAAAGTCACAATTCTAAACCATATGATATTTTAAATATTGTTTACAGGGATCCAAATGGACCTCATCTTCCCCTGTGGAGACGATTTGATGACGACCAGTTTAACCCCTATATGTGGTTGGAATCAAAGAAAAGTCACCAAGAATCGAGTTACAGAAAAGCGTATGTGGATCTGTGGACCCAAGAAGTTCCACATGCTTTGCAAAATACTTGTGGTCAAATTAATTGCGCCATACCCATTGTGGGATAAAATGGAATTGAATCAAGTTTTTTTTTCTCTTGACGATATATTAACTGATTTGGTTGTTTCTCCAAATATTAAAGTAATTTAGCGAATAAACATTTATAAATTATGAATGTATTTTGTTATTCGTTGAAATTCATGCACTTTGTCACTTATTGAAAGTTTACAAAATTATGCAATGATTATTGTACCGGCTTATTTCAGCAGTTAGCAACTTTTCTTCTGATAATGCTAGAATGAGATGAAAATCGTAGTCATGGGTATCAAATTGTTTCAATGTAGTCATATGCGTTACAGATAAATAAAATGTCAGGATAATTAAAGTTGACTGATTTAAAAGAAATAATTATGCAAAAATTGTTTAACATAAAAAAAAACCAAAAAAAAACCAGAATGCTTTGTTCAAAAGTTTTCGTTATAACTGTGGTAAAACTTAGCTTTCTGTTACCAGAGAACTTTCTTATCTTCCTTTAATTTTCATAAAATTAAAAGTAGAATTTTAAGTAATAGATATAGTCCATGCTTTGTCGACTATACAATCATCTTACATTTGAATGAGTTCATTGATGAAACAGTGTAATATATAATCTATAAAGAGTACTACTTTTAAAACGCAGAAAAATTAGTAAATATGTCATAGAACAGTGCCGTTGTAATCTGTAGAGTGTAGTTATTTGTAGTGATTTTATAACAAAATACAATTAACACGTAGTAAATTAAAATTCCCTTCACGAAATGTTTTGAAACTCAATTAATGACTATAATGTTGTAAATTTAGCAAGGATAAACATTTAAAAAACATTGTCCGTCTCAAAATATTAACGTTATTTATTTTCAAAAAAAGAAAATGTTATGCGACATTTAAAATAAAGCTATGCTGAGATAAACAGATAATATATGTTAAAAAGAGAGTAATATCTTCAGACTTGTCTTATTCATTAAAAAAAACTTGGCCTTTATACGAAAAAAAGTATTTTCTTTGATTTTATCGGTGGTTTTTTTTTCGAACTGTTTTTAAAATATTGTGGGGATTTCATTCATGGAGAATTACTTTGATGACGTGATGATATCCCGGAACAATAAATAGGACACATTACAAATGTATATATTTACGTATGACGAATGCAGCGTTATCATTGAGCAACAGTGTTTGACCGGGTTTGTGACCCGTTGTTTTTAATCAATAAGTAAACAGTCAGAGAAACAGTGGGTTTATGTAACATATATGATTAAAGACCATGTACTGTCTGCAATACATATAGTCTATATCTATACAAATGTATATTTCCAAAACAAAATATCCGTGAAACATTAGTTTATTATCAAAAAGACATTTGTGATATGCATTAAAATATTAGAACAAAAACTCATCATTTGTAATGTATTTCTTTTAGTGACTTTGTATCTATAATATCGCATGTCACATTAAAATCATATAAAAGGTCATGTTACCCACTTTTGTGAAATAATAAAATGATAAATCGTTTAAATTGTTAAAAATCCGTCGTACTTTCAAAAAGAAGTTAACAAACAGAACTGAAGAAAAAAATAATTTGTAACTGATTGTAATTGGTAATATAGGCGATTGGTTCTATTTTTCAAAATCCATAAACGCTTTCTAAATTTTAAAAAAAAAGTTATAATCAGGTAGGCAAATGTTGTATTACCTCATAAAATGGGGAAAAAGGACTCAAGTTCCCCATCTTCAAAATTTTTATTTGCGCATAACAGCGGCTTGTAATTCACACACACACACACACACACACACACACACACACACGCGCGCGCGCACACACACACACACACACACACACACACACACACACACACACACACACACACACACACACACACACACACACACACACACACACACACACACACACACATTGTACATACATACATACATACATACATACAAACATACAACACATTATCCAACAATAGGCAATGCACAGCTGTTTTCATCACATCTATGTTGAAATATGTACGGTAATTTTTGATTCCAGAAATCGGTATATTCTTTTCTATAGTTTGTTCCCAAAGATATATTTGAGGCCTGCAAGTTCATGAATGGATGATCTGTGTTATCATCAAATGATCTCCAATCTGCCAAATTGGGACCATTTGGGTTCCTGTTGAGACATAAAGACTTGTGTATTTTTAATAAACTTGAATAGAAAAGCGTATAATGATCTGCTTTTGAAAACGTACATATTTCAGAAATTCGTTTATCTTCTTTAAAATTGAATGTAAAATGTAAAGTCTATCATCACCTACATATTACGACATAGATATTTGTTTCAATTAATTATAGTAAATCAATATATCCAGGAGTAGCTTTAAAAATGATAATTTGTAAGATGTGAAAGTATGATGCAAACTACATTTAGAAAAAAGAGAAATGTGTGTCCAAAATGTCTTGACAAGATATAAATGAAATAACAAATAAAACTTACCCTGTCCTTGCAAAGTTGGTCCAGTATGATCTCATTTGGTCAACTAAAACATCAGTTTCCTTTGAAAAATTCGACTCTTTTTTCATATCTTCATAATAGAACATAAAATATATATCCGATGCATGTGCCGAGCCCTTATACCATGATGGAGCATCTGGGTTAAGAAAAGGAAGTTCTTCAGAAAACACAAATTGATATGTTGTTGATCCTTGAAGACTATTCGAGTGTTGTTTCAAGACAAGAGTTGCAGGAGCGACGAAACCAGCATCTCCGTACATATTCAAAAACATCCGAGCTTGTTCTTGATTATCATTTGTGACAGAATACTTCTCGGAAATTGCAGCTGAAACATCCCTGCTGTTGTTGTATAATGTTTTTGAAAATTCGGTAATAATGCTCTCACAGAACACCCGTGTAGGCAAGCCTTTGCTGAAATCTACATTTAATTGCGACTGAAAGCTAGACGATAACCCCAAAGCTTCAGACCCATCATTATCACAGGTTCCAACCATCAGGTCCAATGATTGAAAAAAAGTAAACTCGGATGAAGTACGGTCTTTTAGCAAAATAGCTGGGTTCTTGTGGAATAGTTCCCCATCAATTACCGGTGCAAAAGGTAAATCTGCCATAAACTTTAATTCGTTTCCTACGAATAAATAATCAGTGGCATTGACAAGATTGGCTGCATCTACAGATTGCAAACATTCAATAAAATTTTGCTCATTTGTAGATCTAACGTGTGAACAACCAACCATTTCAGCGATTTCAATGGTATGTTGAGCAGCTGTATTTGGGAGTGCTAAAAAAGAGTTAGCAACTCCACTTTGAGCAATGACCCTATGGAATAGACCCCTGTTACTAGGAATCAATGATTGTAAGGACACGCTCATGCCGCCTGAGGACTCTCCAAATATTGTTACATCTTTTGGATTCCCTCCGTAATCTTTAATATTATATCTTACCCAGTTAAGGGCAAGTATTTGATCCCAAAGACCCGCATTGCCTTTTGCTTTGTAATTCTTTGATTGCAGAAATCCGAAAATTCCTAGTCGATAGTTCATAGTTACTACTATAACATCACCGTTTAAGGACAATGAACTGCCATCGTAGTCTCCTCCTGAACCGTAGACAAATCCCCCACCGTGGATCCATACCATTACTGGTTTGTTATTGGAAGACACAACTCCAGTGGGAACATAGATGTTGAGCTTCAAACAATCTTCACTTATTCCTGGGTATTTTGTTGTTTGTTGTTTAGACTGGTAGCACATTGGACCCAGAATTGTTGCGTTTAAAGTCTGGGACCATGCCCCAAAAGGTTGCGGTTTTTGAAAGCGAAGATGACCAATAGGAGGTTTACCGTAAGGTACGTTGAGAAACTGATATACTGTTCCTTTATTTGTTACTTTTTGTAACCCTATTATGTTTCCCAGTCTAGTTTGGATTTCCACTTCGTTGGCCTCTGTCAAAATTACTGTTATCAAATTGGCTAGCAACGTTGTCGCTATTAGGAACGAAGAGGTTTTACTTGACATCTGTAAATGCAAACGTGTTTATCTATTAAAAAATATGAAAGCTGTTACTTTTTACATATGCCAAAAGACACCTTATAGTAGATATATTTTAAGAAGAGGGACTACAATGAGATACAAATTATAATTAGCTCTAATGGTTTTACATTCAAAACAATGCTTCAAAGAGAAATGGATTAGGTACAAAAATAACTTTTTACTTAAAGTATTACGGCAAAAAGCAAATGAAAACGGTTATGTGTTTTCGAATGAAATTAAAGTTGTCGATCAAACTCGTTTTTAGAAAATCCCATATTTTCATACAAAAAGCTAAGAGTTATTTCTATAAATGCATACATATTTTTTTTAAAGTGTTGACCATTTTTAAGATAAGTTTAGATATAAAGTACTTACCTTGAACATAAGGTGTTGGACATTCATTCCGATGCTTTATCTGGACAACATTTTAAATATTCTTGAACACATTAGAGCCGATAAGGAAATAACTCCAAACAAGTGCTGATTTCAGTAAAGTGCGTTTGCTTAGCAACATCATGTACAACAAAGATAACGAACTCACAACATAGGGTACTTTGACATTTAGTACATGTGCATGCGAAGCTTCACCTTTAAGTTCAAAATACAATGTATATTTATTTTAAACTTCAACTGACGTTGTTGTTTTAAATTATCAAATATCAGGAAATATGATCAAAATGGTTTTCTTTATGCAAAAATACTTAATTAATGAAGCTGATCATAATAAAATTTTCAACTATAAAAATCTCTATATCCGATTTTTTGGAATCAATCTAGCAGATTTAAAATAAATGTTTAATTCTTAAACGAAATGGGAAGGAGGTAGGGAATGTATATTCACATATTTCTACCATAGAAATGCGATAAAAATAATGAACAAATAATTTAAATAAGTTCATATTTTGGGACATGTTGCTCTTATCAAATGTACATCATATATTGTAAAACAAGAGACAATTGTCATTGCAAAACTTTTTATGGCGATACCATTAAATGCCAAAAATTATCAAACATCAATTGCGTTTTATGCGTAAATACAATACAATTACGTATTGAACATGCAATACACACTTTTCATACGAACTTTCATGCATCGCCATTATATAAATAGTGCCTGTTTGGGAGGGTGACAGTTGAAATTGACATCCCGAGGAAACCATTGTCAACCGAAGCGAATGGGCATACAAATCCATTTCCCCTTTTTTTCTAACAACTGCCAAAAATGTATCTAACGGTCACTAAGTGAATTATGTTATGTCTTCTTGATATTAATTTTGCGGCCACCAAATATTATGTACATTCAAATGTTCTCGAAACCTACTTAGCTGATAAAAAACAACGATCTATAAAAGTCGGGTTGTAGGTAGGGGAAATATATTACAATGTTCTCAGAATTTGCGAACTGGTTCTACAAAGTGTATCATATGCATTCTTTAATGATCTAAATATTTACATAGGTATCTTTCTCTTTACTGATCAATACTTGTTTTTAGTTCAGGTAAACAACAGAATTTACTCAAAACAGATTACGATGTCACCACGATTTTGGATTGTTAACTGTAATTGAGTAAACATTTAAGATAACTGAATTTGAAAGGACGGGGACTTGGGGAACACGAGAATTGTCATTATATATATAAATCCTTTTACTAGAATAGAGTCATATGTAAAACCTTAATCGAACAAGCATTCTGAGATTAGAGCATAAGTAATACATGTCCCCTGTCAGCAACCGAATTTGAAATGAAATGTCGATTATGTGCTTAATAGGTTTTGAGAAAGTTTAAACAAAAATGATTATAAGGACAAACGAGATTAGAACAAGAGGCCGATGGGGCAACAAATAACAAAAAAAAATATTGTAAAGTATTCGAATTTTACACTTTTTTTGCATATACGTAATCTTTGACATTGTACCTTTATGGAATACTATTTTAACCGAGAATAAGAAAATCATACACAAGATATAAAACTAAACATTAGGGACACTGTTAACTTCCAGTTCCCTATTTTTTCGTTCTGCCCCCTTCCCCACTTTAAAAAGTGATCAAAATATATGAGAGCATATAGGTACATTTTCTTCCTCAACTACTTACTTGTTATTGTACTTTTTAAAAAAAAATATAATAGTTATTGTATTTCATCTAAAAAAAATTCCCATAGATGCGAAGAAAAAAATTGTACCTTAATGCGCTCAATTCTACAAATAAAAACATTTAATTTGTCTTCCCCGTTATAATTTAACTTATGGCGTAAACTCGTATAACCTTACTCACACTTGATTGATGAATACGTTTGAATGGAAAATGTTGTCACATGACATGTTAAAGAGCTATAAAAATCAATGTATTGACAGGCATATAACTCTATTTTACTAAGGCCCACCCATTATTTTCATTTTTGTTCTAAAATAACAAATGGCTACAGACCAGGATAATTTTCCGCTGTAATGTTTTCTTAGGAATAGCGATAATGCCTTTATCCCTGTAACAGAAGTGGAAACTCTTTTAACGGTGTCGTTTTAATTTACTCGTGTCTGAAAAACTATCAAAATTGATGTAGATTTCATATTATTCATTGTATCAAGAGGGCCCCCCCCCCCCCCAGAGAGTAGTTTCAGCATATCATTCTTTAATTTTTTTGAACAAGTATTTAACGTTTCATATGATTATAAGCATTATAAGCAAGATACAGAGCTCACAATTCTGCTAGGCGTGAGTCATAGTTTGTTCACATGAGTTTATTACATTCATCTTAAGATTTTCAACTTGGTATTTCCTATTTAGCATTTAAAATGGAAACAAAAAAATGGCCTCAGATCTGTGTACAAACGTAGAATTGTGAGCAAAGCTCTGTATCTTGCTTATAATTCGAAGCTTAACACTCACATATGGTTATTAAATAGAAATTGTAAACAATTAAACATAAGAAACATGTACAATTTATTTTTCAGAATGAATCATATATATACCTACATATTTCCGTTAGCGATATTAAACTCTATTTAAACTGAATAAACTCGAGAAAATGCTGAGCATCTCAACAAAACACATTGCATTAATCTACCATTCCGCAAAAGATCATACCGAATTACCAATAGAATGAATTGTGTTACAGTACTTTGTTAATACACCAAATTTTGCTTAATTTGTGCAGGTAAACAGTCAATTGTCTGATTTACCGAAGTCTTTGTTTGATTTGATACCTAAAAATTACAAAATACAGGCGATAGTTCCCAGGTTACAAAGCATAAATGATGAAAACGAAACGAAAATCAAAACAAGCTAACACCACCGTCATATGTGAAATTGCCAACGCATTGAAATATTTAACCTCAATTTACTTCACAAAATCGGCACCAATGTTTTTTGCATGTTTCAAATATTCCCTTCGTACACGAACTGTCACACAACAAACAAATTTATCTTTGTCAGATCGACCTGTTTAGCATACGTCATGGCTGCCTGGTTTTAAAAGTATGGAATTAAACATGAATCATTAAGTTTCTTCTTAAATAAGTCCACAAACCCGTTATGCTTTCCCATTTTACTAACTTGGAAATCAACAATCGTCAATAAATTCCAAAATTCGCTTTGTTGTCTATCAATATTTACAGCGAATACAAATATACCGGTGTGTAACATCCTGAAATTTCAATGACATTGGTTGATTATTATCGACGTAAATTGAAAAATCTCGATCTGCCCAGGCTTTTATTTTGTCATGTTTTTGCCGGCCCGGATTTGCCTACCCATTTTATCAAGACTCGTATGGAATACCGAACCCATAGCTATAAACTGATTGAAACACGCCTTTCCTTTACTATTATTTTAGTGATAACTCAGATTTGAAAAAGAATTAGCCCATAATTATTGAAATATATATCCATAAAGATTATTTATGTTAAATTACGTTGCATTTGACTCAGTAGTTCTTAAGAAGAAGATTTTTAAAAATTCGCCCCATTTTTTTTTGGCAGTTTCAAGGTTTCCTCCGCTTTGAATAAAGATCGGTCTTTTACTTCTGCAATTTATATTTGGCTTACCATAAGAAGGCTTTGTGCCAAATTTGGTTGAAATTGGCCAAGCGGTTTTAGAGAAGAAGTTCAAAATGTAAAATGTTCTATCAGCTTTCAGCTCAGGTGAGCTAAAAAAAAAATGAACATCACCCGCATATGGTGTTTTTGTCTCTTGGTTAATTTGATACGCAGGGCATGCTCTTCGTATGAACAGTTTCTAAGGCGAGGCAAGCTACTGACAAACAAGATGATAAAATAGGACTATCAACAGTATCGTTTGAAGTTATCTTTTCGTAAGTTCTATGGTCAATACAACGATCTTGTCAGCAAATACAATCTTCCACTGGGTCGCGTGGTGACTGACGTTTTTCATACTTATTGTTAGACCATAATTTATCACCTCATTGTCTACGGACTTTTCTGTTTTTTTTCCCGATTACGACAAATAGTACACGGCGGGTGTGACCGCTCAGCAGAGGTTGCTCACTCCTCCTAGGCACCTGATCCAACCATTATCTTTTTAGGGGTCCGTGTTGCTCTGCTTTGAACTTGTATTTCGTTTTATGGATTTTTGAGATAATTGGCGGTTTGTTGTTGTTATTTTTCTTCTAATCTACAGAAGGCTCTTTCTTCAAACGTACAAAAATCCAATGGTATATGTATACTCGAGCAGTGCAGATGTACTTCATTTCTAGAGTGTACTTATTTTAAGATAAAATAGGATCAACCCATAGTAAAATCCTCTTCATGAAGTGTTTTAAACTTTATAAATGATACTAAAATGATTTAACTCTATAAATTGTTAACCGAGATGAAATATCTTGACGTATTATCACCAATCTTTCCGTAAATACATTTTTTTATTTCCAAATTTTTATTCATTTTTAATCATTTTTATTTTCAAAGTAAGAAAAAGCATGCGAATATTCATGAAATTCCACACTACGATGAATAAATATAATTTGTCTGAAGAATGAAGAAAAAATATAAAATTTTTAGTGCCTAATTCATTGATACAATGTATTACTTAACTGGAATACATATTTTTTTGTTTTCATTAGGTTTCTTTTTCTCTATTTTTCTGTATTATTATTTTTTTCCCTTGACATTTTATATGTCTTAACACTCATATACCTCAGAGATAGTACAACAGATTTTTATAAAATTTTCATAGATAATAAAGAATATCAAGATTTTTAATCACGTACATTTTTGTTGATGAAATCACTTCCGTTTAGCCAATATATTCGTTTATCTTTTTAAAAAGTGATTTTGTCCTCACTTTTTCTCAATAACGATTAAGGATAGAAAATTGAAATTTTAAGGAAAGATAGATTTCAGAATTTTTGAGTGCTATCAGATGAAAACATGATCGTTTGGCACTTCCGATCTGCTAAACTTTTTTGGAAAAATGTGTTTTAAAACATTTTCAATTAAAAAAAAAAAAATACGATTTTTTTCCATCAAAATATGTTTTAAACTTATCAAATTTTAATATGAGCAGGTCGTCCGTCACTTCAAGTCGTCACCGAAAGTGATTCCAAACTTTCGATTTTTGGAATTTTAAGGCATATCCGTTTTGTAGACATTTTTATACTGAATACAAACTAATACCGTTTTAAAATAGGACAACGCATTGCAGAGATATTGAAGTTTATAAAGTACCTTTTCCGGAAATCTTATTTTTGCAGGGTAGGTCCAAAAATTGGTTTAAATGGAAGTTAATTGAGTAGCTCGTACCAAAAGTCAATATTTTGATTTAACCCTATCATTAATTTATGATCGAACGGAAGACCCACTCGTTGCTCGCAACGAGATTAGGTCTAGTATTTCTTTGATTTTTATCTATTTGTGTTTTCAAAAAATTAATTGTTATAAATCAAATCGGTGAGGGTTTTTGTAATTATACAATTGACTTTTTTATAGAAAAGATATATTTTTCTGATTATAAGAAATTTACACCTCTATATCTTTGCATTTAAAATTATCAATTATAGTTTACCTTACATTGAAAATGATAAGATGTTGAACAATATTAACTGCCATACCGTTAATTGCCAATACAGGATTTAACAAAAAGAAAGTTAAAATGCCATATTTTATAGGCCTTTGGTTCCATCTACAAAATATATGAATGCTGTATGAATCTAAATTTAAAGAAAACATTTAAAAATATAAAATTTTGAAAATGAAATGCTAACAAATACTTTTAGCACATGATATCACCATTGTATTACATAAACATAATATTATCGAAAGGCCAGCTGTTTTCATCAAACTTAAAAATGAATGCAAACAATTATTTCTGGCGCAAGACAGCGGTTTCGAACACTCAACATCGTAATACATTAATCTAACATTATCCAACAATAGGCAACGCACAGCTGTTTTCATCACATCTATGTTGAAATAGATAAGGTACTTTGTGATTCCAGAAATCGGTATATCCCCTTCTATAATTTGTTTCCAAAGATATATTTGAGGCTTGCAAGTTCATAAATGGGTGGCCTGTGCTAGCATCAAACGACCTCCATTCCGGCAAACTGGGACCATTTGGATTCCTGATTAGATATAAAGACTTTTTTTTATTAATTTGAATGTAGAAAACTTAAACTCGATTGCATTTGAAAGCATATATATCCATTTCAGTTATGACAGAAACTTGTTCATGAGAATATTGAAATAACATTTCAAAAAATACCTGTTACTTTTCGACTTGTTCAAAAAGGAATGGAATAAAAATTGAATTTACCCTGTTTTAGCAAAGTTGGTCCAGTACGATCTCATTTGGTCGACTAAAGCATCAGTCTCTTTTGAAAAATTCGACACTCTTTTCATTTCTTCATAAAAGAACATGAAAAAAATATCCGATGCATGTGCCGAACCCCTATACCATGATGGAGCATTTGGATTAAGAAGAGGAAGTTCTTCAGAAAACACAAACTGATATGTTGTTGATCCTTGGACACTATTCGAGTGTTGTTTCAAGGCAAGAGTTGCAGGAGCGACGAAACCAGCATCTGCATACATATGCAAAAACATCCGAGCTTGCTCTTCATTATCATTTGTAACAGAATACTTCTCGCAAATTGCCGCTGAAACATCCCTGCTGTTGTTATATAATGCTTTTGAAAACACAGTTATAATGCTCTCACAAAATTCCCGAGTAGGTAAACCCTCACTGAAATTTAAATTTAACTTTGACTGGAAACTAGGTGATAGGCCTAATGCAAGAGAGCCATCATTATCACAGGTTCCGATCATCATGTCCAAAGACTGGAAAAAGTTAAACTCGGATGAGGTACGATCTTTAAGCAAGATGTTTGGAGTTTTGTGGAACAGTTCTCCATCAATAGCCGGAGCAAAAGGTATATCTACCATAGAGTCAAACCCTAAACCTAGGAATAATTGGTCAGATGCGTTGACAAGATCCATAGCATCTACAGATTGCAAACAGTCAATAAAATTTTGCTCATTCATGATTCTATCTTGAGAACAACCAACCATTTCACCAATTTCGATTGTATGTTTTGCAGATTTATTTGGCAAGGCCAAATGAGAATTAGCAACCCCACTTTGAGCAATGACTCTATGGAATAGACCTCTGTTACTAGGAATCAATGATTGTAACGACACGCTAAAGCCTCCTGCGGACTCTCCAAATATAGTTACGTCTTTTGGATTCCCTCCGTAATCTTTGATGTTATATCTTACCCAGTTAAGAGCAAGAATTTGATCCCAAAGTCCCGCGTTGCCTTTTGCCTTATAATTGTTTGATTGAAGAAATCCGAAAATTCCTAGTCGGTAGTTAATAGTTACCACAATAACATCACCAATCAAAGACAACGGACTGCCATCGTAAGTTCCTCCAGAACCAAAGGCAAATCCTCCACCGTGGATCCAAACCATCACTGCTTTGTTGTTGGAAGAAGATATTTCATGGGGAACGTATATATTTAGCTTCAAACAATCCTCGGTTAATCCTGGGTATTTAGTTGTTTGTTTTTCAGACTGATAGCAAACTGGACCTAGTTTTGTTGCGTTTAAAGTCTGGGACCATGCCCCAAAAGGTTGCGGTTTTTGAAAGCGAAGATGACCACGAGGGGGTTTACCGTAAGGTACGTCAAGAAACTGATATACAGTTCCTTTATTTGTTACTTGCTGTAACCCTATTATGTTTCCCAGCCTAGTTTGGATTTCCACTTCGTTGGACTCTGTCGCGATTACTGTTATCAAATTGGCTAGCAACGTGATCGCTATTATGGACGAAAAGGATCTCCTTAACATCTGGAATTGCAATGCTTTTGACAATTAAAAATATAAAAGCTACTTCCAAGAGCTATGTTTTATTTACCAAAAGGCAACGAGCGGTAGATATATTTTATGTGGGAATACATATATCAAAATGCAACTTTGGTCGAACGGACTTAATTAAATACAATAAAGTATAAAATATAAAACAAGGGCACATTAAACATCATATCTATGAATGTTCTGTCAAATAGTAAATGCAAAAGATGATTTTCAAACTAAATAGAAGTTGTCTTACAACCAGTGAAGAACTGATCCCATAGCTTAATACATACAAACTGAGAATATTTTAGTGGATTCATTGTTTACAAATTTATACATGACTTTTTAATTTTGGATTAATTTTAAGGAGTCAGAATATACTGCTTACCTTGAATATAAGTTGTTAGATATTAGATAGAAGTTCCAGTACTTATGTTGCTTTATCTTCCCAACAATTTAAAGACTCTTTAACACATTTAAGCCGATAACGAAATAAGGTCCTACTTTCTGTTAAAGTAGGTTTGCTTAGCAACAACATGTAGAACAAAGATAACGAACCTAAAATTAAGGGTTGCCTTGACATTGAATACATGCGATGGTACAAATGTTTGTTAAAGGCACCAAGTTTTTTTATTTCAAATTATTGTCAATTTAAACTATAAAATAGAACAAACTTTGCTATAATTAATTGTCGGTACGCTACAATACGCAATAAAGAAAGTTCATGATAATTTGAGACGTTTTAAATAATTGTAAATTAAATAATAATATCGCTAAACGTATATAAAGGAATTAAGCAGTTCGGATGAGACTTGTTTACATATCATATGACTTTATGTATCGCTAAAATCTCACCATTCTGGTGGAAACATAGCTATCAAAAATGAAATCCGTTTATTATACAACTTGCAAATAAGATATTCTCATGATTGATGGCGATTGGCATATAACGTCACGTCGAACACGTTTACGGAATCTATGTCACGTGACAGGCGTGGCACAGACGAGTAACATTATGATAGGTTAAACGAGTTCACACAAAATCGGTCCATAATATGGAAGACCTGAACTTTTGCTTTTTTAGAAGTTACATATAAGTAATATAGCATATTTTGTATTATTTTCATATTCAATTTAAAGTTAGGAGCATTCATATTTTTTATACGTCTTATTTCTTATATCAGCCCCATATTGTGACTACCTTCATTTTGAAATAAATAAAAAATAAAACGAAATTTATATTTTTTCTCTCCAAAAATTATTACAGAATAGTCAGCTATTTCTAAGACAGTGAAAGAATTTTGATTATGACGAACTTTTATTCACATTATAGACATACCTACTTAAATGTTCATGTGTTGTTGCTAAATCATGATTTTAGTAAAATTTAATAACAAATGTAATTTATAACTTGATTAATTACATCTGCAAAGTAATTGTAATTAATTATCTATATTCGAAACTTCTTATAATGTAATGTAACGCAACAGTAGAAGTCGAGTTCTACTATGAAAATAATGTGCAGGTCACCACTGTGGAAACTGACAATATCGTACCAAACTTGTACATGAAAACATTGGATATCTTCAGAAAGAAGGCCCGATTTTAGAGTCACATCATCCTTCACAAATGTCTTTGTCCGAATCTTTCTCTATTTTTAAAATCTATATAGCATATCGTAAACGACTTTGATTTGGGGGTGCATGTCTGAGATATGTTTCCTTAAAGCTTACTTTTCTTCGATGTGAACACGATCTAAATTACATTCTAATTATCGGGGCGTGATGCTAATGTCAAATAAAGCTTTGATTAATCAATTGATACAATTTACCATACAGAACAATTATCATAGGTAGAATCTTTAGGGAGATAAAATTACATATATTAACAAGTTATCATTTTTATAAAATATGAAAGAATTCTATGCATTTATACCGTAATTAAAAGCAAGGTTCACACTTTTCACCCGGCAATCTTTGGATAACTAATACTTATATGTAAAATTAATTTAATGATTATTAAACTGAAAAAGCATACCTTTGTATATAATGATAAGCTAGAGCAGTTCAAACAATTTTTTTTATTCCAAACGAAAATAGGCCTTTATAGCTTCATTAACGATAGAAACTTTGCAATTATTTATTCTACAATAATAAGTATGCTATGTGGAAAAAATAAATTTCCATACATGTATATCTGTGTCATGATACCCTCAAATCCTACTTAGCGCAAAAACAACAGCATTACATAAATTGACGCGCTTGTTTGGAATCCGTTTTAAAACGCTTGCAGATTGCTTACTGTTTACCATATGCATTGATCTATTGTGATCCGTATATTCACAGAGTTATCTTTCTCTCCCCTTATTGATAGCCGCCTTTAGCTCAGGTAAACATCAGTGGAATTTACACTGAACAGATAAAAATGTCACCTGCATTTTAGACTGATTAATATAGTCCGGAGAACATTTCAAGTACTTAATCGGAAGGACGGGGACTCAGAGTATACGACAAATATGTTGGTAGGATTATCATTAAGTACTCATAGAGCTTATTTCTACCTAAAAACACGTTATAATTCGAATAAAAAAGTGTCCGTCTTTTGGCGACTAATTAAAAATAACTGCCGCGTTGTTGCAATAATGTATGGACGTAAGAACTTCTAGTCACATGCTGGTCTGTTTTATTTTTAGTAATGATGTAGTTTGGTGTCGTTTCAAATCTCTGATATTATAAACAATCCCCGCTAAGTGTCAGGTTTCCGTAGTTTTAATCAATATATAGCTAATTTCAGAAATGTTTACCTGAATTATCAAGTTTCAAAAGAATGTATATATGTATACATTGTAGCAAACTAAACATTAGAAATTTACCTGAATTTTCTACCTTTTACGTTTCTGAATTTAATTTTTGAAAACTTGTTTGTTTTTTCGATTGAAAAAATATTTTAATCTGTTTTCAGAAAATGTCTTTGCCGTATTTCATTGCAATTCTTCTTAATCTGGCTGTTTTGCAAGTGACGGGGGGTCAAAACTTTGAGATTTTAACGCAGCTTGGTAAAGTTAATGGCGTGATTCTTCCTTCTCTCGAAGGAAATGTTTACAGATTCGCTGGAATTCCTTTCGGCAAACCGCCCACTGGTAGCAGACGTTTTCGTAAACCTCAGCCTTATGGTTCTTGGAACGAAACTCTAGACGCAACAAAATTCGGGCCACCTTGCATACAATCGTTAAAATCAGAGGTATTCAATTCTGCATCAGAGGATTGTCTACAGTTGAACATTTACGTTCCTAGTAACATGACAAGAGAGGTAAAGAGAAGTGTTATGGTTTTCATTCATGGTGGAGGATATATGGCTGGTTCTGCCATAGATGAAGATGGATCTAAGTTTGCCGCTTTTGGAAACGTCATTTTGGTCACAATAAACTATCGACTAGGTATATTTGGTTTCCCTTCAATGCAAAACCCAAACGTCGATGAAAATGTAGGTATTTGGGATCAAATGTTAGCTTTGGAGTGGATTAAAAACAATATAGATGACTATGGTGGAAATTCTAGTGATGTAACAATATTTGGACAATCTGCTGGTAGTTTTTCTGTCAATTTACTTATGATGATTCCACGTAATAAAGGCGTGTTTCATCGTGCAATTCTTCAGAGCGGAACTGCAAATTCTCTCGTTGCTTTTAAAAGGTCTTCTGATTTAGGATGCAGAATTGGGATGAATGCGGGATGTCGGGACCAAGATCCTCACACGTTCATACAATGCCTACAAAATTTAGATGCTGGATCACTCGTAAACAGTACTCTCAATTATTCTTCGAATCTTGGTATTAATGTCTTAACTGAAATTGTGTTTGTCCCAGTTCTGGATAATGAATTGTTCCAGAGAACACCCATTGAAATAATGCACGATAAGTTCTCCGCAGAATTTCAATTCTTTGAGTCTATTGATATGATCGTGGGCAACTGTGATGAAGAAGGAGGTTATATTGCACAATATGCTATCTTTTTTGAAAAACAGTACAATTTCAGTGTGGTAGACGGGATTCCGAGACGATTTTTATGTGACGGGGTAATACCAAGCATGGTAGAACTTTATTATAAAAATAATTCCTCAATATCGGACTTAATCTGTGAAGAATATTCAAGTAATGACAAGACCACCCAAAGCTTGAATGCTGCGCACTTGCTGTCTGATTTTGTCTTCATTTCTTCTGCTGTGTCCGCATTACAGGCTCATTCTTTTAATCAAAAATCATCTACTTACCAGTACATATTCTCAGAAGATATCCGCCCATTTTACACAAATATGCCTAAGTGGTATCATGGAGCGGTGCATGGAACCGAACTTGCCTTTATGTTTGTTGCAAAAGACATGTATCCTACTAATTTTACTTTATCTCAAGATCAGATGAAGTTTGCGAGGGGCATAATAAATTACTGGACAAATTTTGCCAAAACGGGGTAAATATTTATTATATCTGAATTAAATCTACATTAGATAAGGCTTTATTAAAAGAAGTTTTGACAATTTTAGAGATTTTTTTCAGAAACCCAAATGGTCCCGGTCTCTCGGAATGGCGTCCCTTTACGCCTTCTTTACAATTCTTCAAACAACTGAGTATGACGAATACTACAAACGGCAAGGACTACAGAAAAGAACAAGTCAAGATGTGGAACACTCTCAATGACTCTGAGTATCCGTTATCTAGCGCTCCCTTTCAACAAATCAAGACCATCTGGTTTGTTGTTGTATTATGTTGTATTATGAAATTGTATTCATAGATTTTTTACTATCAACAATTTGTTACAAACCTTAGCTGTATATATCAATTTCATTAAGAATTTTAGAAGAAAAAATACCATTTTTCAAAAATGAACAAAAGCTGATAACCCTTGAAATCAAAATCATGATTTATTTATGTATTGAATATCTATCATAATAATGTAGGTTTGAAAGTACTTAATACACCTACATGAAAGATCATTTTCACAGTGTTACTTAAAGCGGCTTTCCCTCTTTGTCTGAGAAAAATTTACCTTGTATAAATTTAAAGTATTATTCTCTAGGGTTACCTTTTGGTTATTGATGATTCTTAAAAACATCTCAAACTTT
This sequence comes from Magallana gigas, assembly GCF_963853765.1. Lineage (NCBI taxonomy): Eukaryota > Metazoa > Mollusca > Bivalvia > Ostreida > Ostreidae > Magallana > Magallana gigas. Next base: position 15,318,996 of record NC_088859.1, on the reverse strand, counting down.
AAAAAGAAATAATTCAAATGAACTAACTCCCATTCCAAGAAAAGACTAGCTATATTATTGTCATATTGTTAAAGTGTACCATGCCAATTTTGGATGATTCTTGTGTTTATATAGGATACGAGACAGTCAGTACTTTCTTTTTTAAAGGTAATTTGATTGATGTGATGTCTATGTAAATGTTAAACAAGATAACAAACTTTATATCGAAGCAAATTGACTGTTTCATATAGATATATTGATAATCTATCTCTACGGACAATTTATAATAGTGTTCTATTAAGAGTTCTTCAATGGTATCATAAAAGAAATTTTTTTCTCAACTTAATAAATATTTTTGTTTTATGAACATATAGAATGTTTTTGTAGTAGATTATAAACTATTTCAAGTGACGTATTTCAAAGATACAGTCACTGAACAAACGTAAACAGTATTCAATTTACTGGGATGTTAATTGATATTAAGGCATTAAATGATCTTGTTCACTGTATAATAATTACTATCTCACTAATTAATATTTATGTAAATGTAAACTGTATTCAAAGCACAATCGTTTCTTCCTGTCTTGTTTCATTATTCTAAAATGTTTCTTCTCCCATTTACAATTAAGTTTAAACTACATTTAACAATAGGAATGCAACATTCATTCTATGCATAAAGTTTTTAACATTATAAAATAAAATCTTTTTGCTGAAATTTGAAAAATATCATGCAATCTATTCAACACTAAAATATGAATATCTTATTTACAACATTATAGAATGTGTTCAAATATTTAGGGGAGTCTCTTCCAAAAAAATTAATGGCTACATATTTCTAGCGGTTCTTCGATACTTGTCAATTATAATAGAAGGGGGCTTATGTAAAGCAATTTGGTACCTATTTTATAAACCCAATACATATTTTTGTCGCTTTTTGTTTTGTGTTTGGCAATTAAAATGACACAATCAAATCAATACTAATAACTTTATTGTGTACCAGTTAGTTATCTTGTAAAAAAGCATAACTTTCTTTTATACATTTAAGTATCTAATAAACCATTTTATATAAATATGTTTAATTCTAAAAGGCGTTCCAGCATTGTGTTTCTGTTTACCTTAAAAAAAAAGAACATTAAATTATTAGTATTTATTGCAGAACCCATTCCATTTAATTATCAAACATTATAAAAATTTAAAAAAAGTTTGAATCGTCAGTTATATTATGTTACATATATTAAATGTGTTCTCTTAATATTCAAATTCAAAAGTCTAACAAGACTTTTTGATGGTACTTTAAGATATATGATTACTATAGTAATGTTTTTGTATGTTTTAGAATCAGTGTTATTTTTATTGAGAATTAAAATTACGGTGACACAAATAATGACAAAATGAACACAAACAAAAATCATGTCGTGACTTTCTTTGAACTTAGTGACAATTAGCACTGGAGATATATGTCAAGGAGTAATACATTAAAATTAAACCACTCTCAATGAAAATATAAAATACTTCCCCATTATGGAAAGACAGGATTTGTAATAATAAAAATGATTTGTATAATATAAATCACGTGACTTACACACTTTTGTTGTAAGTTAATTTTAAAGGCCTCAGCATTTTAAAAGAAATATGGAATAACAATGACATTTCTTTTGAAGGAAAGAAATACATTTTTCACCGATATAATTAGTGGAGAGGTAATCAAAACTAAAAAATAATTACCATGACTGTATTATCCTTGCACTGGGGAGGGACGTTGAATACAGATGGATCAATGGAGTAAGGAACAACATTCATGACATCTAGGTTGATGAGTGTCCCACTCCCGCTCTCTACGCTGCCAACAAAGTACACCATGTGTACGGGGTTACAAGATGCTAAATACAATAAAGGTCATGACATTAAATAAACAACAAAAAATGATGTACTACTGTGGTTTCATTAATATTCAAGGGTATCAATTTTCGTGGATAAAGTGAAAATCACAGTTTCAAGGATACGTAAATTCGTGGCCAGTGACCCTTTTAATACAAAATGTTAATAGAAATTGCGTTTCAATGAACATTTAATTTCATGGATCAACTTAACAACGAAATCCACGAAAATTGGTATTCAACGAATATTGATGAAACCACAGTATTTCTTGTATTTTATGTATTTGTTTTCCTCAATCGTACATCTTTATATTTTAACTTTAAGAATTCAAACATATGCATTTGATGTTTACTATAGACCTCACAAAATTCTAGGTGAATGGGGCATTTTTCATTCTATTTTATTTTAACAAAACAGGGACCAACATACACTTATTTTCAGAGAATGTTGTCCAATATGCATGATATTTTAACGATAATGAATCATTTATATCTATTAACACTTTTTTCTAAAGTCATTTTTATCGCTAAAAAGAGAGCTTGCAATTATTTGTTGTGTCTGCTCTACCTCGCTTCTTATAGCACTGAAATATTAAAAATGAACATATAATAAAACATAGAAAAACCAAAATACACTGCAAAAGTTACGATTTTTAGACGGGGTCACGTGACCCCGTCTATTGGTTTACTGTCAGCCGAAGTCTCAAACCGGATGGCACGCGTAGAACACATGAATTGAGTCTACCCGAAAGAAAATAGTGCATAAACTTTTCATACATTTTTGTAAAAGTATATTATAAAAACACGTATTAAATCGTTTTAAGTCCTCTATGTGTAAACCGAATTCTATAAAGAAAATAAACAAATAGCTTTATTGATCAAAATATTCTTGCTCGGGTTCAATAGTTGTAGTGTTTTGTGGAATAGAGTTACGTTCCTGAATGCACAACGCCGTCAAAGATTCTGTTGGTGAACGAGCTCATAAAATCAATAGAAGAGGTTTAAGCTTGAATCGAAAGTAAAGTTCCCAAAAGCCGAACTTTAGCATACTACATGTAGATTGAAACAAGTAATTCAAACTCATAATTTTTGGAACATAATGGAGGAAAACGTGAACAATTACAAATTCAAACTTTCAAGACCCCGCCTTACAGTACTCTCAGTACTTTGATTTTTCATGGCAATGTGTGATGATTTTATACAAATTACGGTGTATGTCTTTACCTGGTGATGTAAACTGGAAGATTGTGGCGTCAACGTGTGCCGGGATATCATCAGTGGTTGTATATCTGTAGTTCTGGACTGTGTTCCAATCCGTTACCAGGGAACCCGTGTTCACCAATTCAGCATCGTCTTCAATGTAAAAATGTCATAACATTATTAATGTTCACTATTTTCTTTCTCATTAGACACTTAAGATATGGATATTAAATTCAAAACGAACTTTTGGAAAAATTCCTTTGGATGTCTTTTTAAAACAACACTTTAAACATTTAAAATGCAAAAACGTCCAGAAAAGTAAGAGAGTTTGTTATACATGTGCTTGAAAGTCATATCCGGACCTTTTTAACCCAAATGCAAAATTTAAGTCCAAATGACTTCGTATAATCACAACTGTGGGACGGTCCGGCACCTTACTTTATGTTTTTCATCTCAAATCGGCCACTAACGTGGGTGAAAATGCCCCAAATTTAAAAGGGTATTTCAAAATTGTTTTGGCTCAGCCCCTCTTAAGGTGGAAGGCTACATCGTCACAACATGTCTGACTTCCGTTCGAAACGCCATTGTGTTCCGGATTGATAACATTATGTCGTGGTACAAAATAGCTATACACCGTTTAATTGAACTCTTCTAACTAAGGAGATAAGATAGGAAATCACCAAAACGCTTAGAAAATATGTCAATTTTCTTCCTGTTGAAAGCTTTTAACTAACATTGATTATCAGCTGTTTTGTACGGAAAACGTGGAATCTAAATAATATACAGTTTCCCTGCTCTGCTGCTATATTGGCAATACATTATTGTCATGTCATCTGCAACAGACGATCATACATATGTGACGGATTATCGATATAGGTAAGCAGATGTCAAATTTTCATTTGAACTATATATGTATGATGAATATAAAACGAAAGTACCGTAGTACGATCTCTTGAATTGATTCTAACTTTCCAAATTAAAAAAAAAACATTTGCAGTAAAAGACTTTCGTTGAAACTTTGACATTAAACTAATGTATTTTGATTAACATAAATACAGCTAGGTAGCAATAGCAGTGGAAGCCCGGATTTGCAAGCCAAACGAGGGAAAGACAGAAGTCTGAAAAGGAGCATGTTTTTCATTTCCACACATGCATGTGTATCACTATGGACATCTAATGTATGTATTAATATGCGTATGGTTGTTGTTTATAATTGCTATTGTATATAAAAAAGTAAAAGGCAATTTATAATATAATTAACTACTTATATTTTGTTTTAAAGAGTTAAATATATATAATGCATTCATCAAAAGTATAATTTTTCAGCTTCAAACATTATCAGAAGCACTACTAATCTTATATCTACATATTTAGCATAGACTTGTTCCTTTTTTTAATTTTTCTTCGTGATTTTTATTAATTAAAAAATTGATCCCAAGATATTTGAGACCATGTAAAATAAAGAAAGACAACTCTTAAACAGGATCTTTCATACCAAGATTTTTGCAATAATTAAGTATTTCCTTTAATTTTTCAATTTCATTCAATTTCTTTTCTTCATCCCATTGACCGACGAATATTGTTTATATTTTCAGGCTTTTGTGGGATTTTGTCCAGCAGTTTGCCTTAAAAGAATTTTTTTATATTTTAGTTTCATATTTATGTGGATTCCAATAAAAATCATACAAACTTTATTCATGATTATTTTGTTTTTCATTTCTAAACTTAATAACATTTCACTTTCATAAGAATTTTAAAACAGAAATGTTTAAAATTTTGATAAATAAGGGGTTATCTGGAACCAGACTGATATTTTAAAAATTCTCTAGAAAATAGTGTATTGTATTTTGAGGTCTATTATTGTTGAATAATGTGCCTAGTATTGGTAACAAATGCATGCAACAAAAAACTCCTACGCTTATTTGGTGTAGAGATCCACCTTAAATTCCATCGCAAAAATGCTGTTGCGACACTTGCATTAACACAGTTGATTTCAGTTGCACGAAGAACTATACCTGGTATGCATTGTTTCGTCATGTTTTTGATTGCGGATTTCATACAACTTCCGTCCGACCATATGTTATATTGAATACCCTGTAGACAATGTAATTTATGAATAATCTCTTGCTAAATTTATTTCAGTTTATTGAAAGCTTCTCTCAAATAATGTTTAAATTGATTGGCCTTACTTTTTTGTAATCATTGATTATGGTGGTGTCGAATGGCATGGGATCCGGAAGTAAATGCGATACTTGCGCTCCATGAATTTTTAAGTAGGTCCTTCTGTTAGGATAATCGTACGTCACTTTTACTGTCCCATTGATGTAAGAGTAAGCTGATTTTGTAGCTTCTTTCTTGTTATCACTAAACACCAATCCATAGTCAAGAAACATGTCGGCCGTCCATTCATCGACAGTGCAACATTTCTGAGAGTTACAATAAGGTAGAATTCCTGCTATGCTTACCAATATAGTTATACTGTAAAGCAGATTCATTCTAGCTGTATTCATTTACCCATCCATTTGTACTATATTTGCTGTAGACTTCATTTTGAAAACTTTATCATCTAAACAGAACTGATAATACGTACTAAAATCAACAACGGTTATTTGCACAATTTTATCTCGATTTGTATGTGCATATTAAACATTACACAAAAATTTTTGATGATACATTCGTATATTAGAAAAAGCATGAAATGTTCATTTTATCATTTACTATATCGTTAATATCAAATATAATTTAAAACTTTTAGAGAAAGCAAAAAAGGTACATAAAATGTTTTATTCAACGATTTGAAAGAATGTTTCGAATTTCAGTCTCCAATTCCAAGTACATAATCTGGTAATAATCAAATCAATTATAAATTAAGTTAGTGATAAAAAAAAATTCAGAGCTTTGAGACTTTTCATTTAAGGTGGCATTGAACATTCTTTATTATAAGGTCAAAATAAAAAATAAAATCAAGTGGTTTTTTTTCCAAAGTTGTTATTTGACAATAGGTTAGAGCTTTAAATACAAAGCTGTAATTCGTGAGGTTTCTTTTTTAATTTTTAATTTTATCTTATCGAAACATCTTACATATTATATCATATTATAATGTAATTTTGTCTACATTAATATTTACATGTGTCCCATAACAGCATAATAGAGATTATCTCAAACATTTAATATATTGATTTAAAAACTGTGCAAAGTTTCGTTCCTGTGTCTTTTATTAATATTTTCATTCGAAGAGAGGATAATAAAGTTAGGTAATTCAAGAAAAATTAAGAAACCATTCACTGAATTTGTTTTTGTGGCATTTTGTAAAACTTTTTATTATAATTTAAAGGTCATGCAACTTGAAAAGTACTAAGTTCCGAAGTCGTAAACAACGTATATTCTTTATACTCATGCTGTCATTGATTATAAGATTATTGCACACAAGTGTGTTTGAGATCATATCCTCTCTCTTATTTTAATAATATTAAGTATCTTAAAAACGGTTAAGATTTTTCCGATAACTGTATATATTGATTGCTGTCGCTCTTAATGTAGTATTCTGTAAAGCAAGTGTCCTAGGGTTTTGCAAAGAATTGCAGAACTCTCAGGTGACCATAAAGGCCCATGGGCCTCTTATCAATTGGCTTTAAATATTTTTGTTCGCAAAGTAGGTCCAATAAAATTATATAAAATAGTGCTTCACTATCAAAAGTTGTACCACCGGAACTCTATGAATATGAATCATTTCATGTAAAGTTTGTTTGGATTTCTTAAAGTTTGTTTCAATGTCTCAATTTCAGAAACGTTTTAACTTTTAAAGATTGTTAAAACATCAATATTTAAATTGATATTTTATTCAAAGCAACGCACTAGTTACAATTTTGTCTGTCTTTACATCCTGGTTGTTAATGGGGTGTGTACAGCAAGAATGAAAACTCACTGGCAAAAGATCTTTTCTTAATTTATTTTGATTCTTAAAATGCAGACTTGTCAATCATATGAAGAGGAAGGGGGTTATTTAGAACTATTCAGTGTCCTTTATCCAAGCTATGTTTCATGTACACATGTTTCGATGCCTTTTGCATTCTTTTAAATTTAGACAAATCAGATGAAATAAACAAAATCAATATTTTTTTCCAAGTTTATTGTCTCTCTTGATTAGTCTTGTGAAAGAACAAAGAAATTCTTTCATACCTTGAAGCATGTAATGAACCATTCTATATGAATATGTTCAACTTAAATAGGCGATCCAACATGGAGTTTCTTTTTACCTTTTAAAAAAGAAACATTGGTTTATTTAGATTAATTCTGGTTGCATTAAATGGTCTAAAATTATACAATTATGTAATTTGAAAATTAATTTTCAATTGACAGGTACATTTAAGACATGATTTACTCTCACAAGTATAGAAATTTTGAGGTTTATGTGCCACCTTGACTTTTATCAAAAATTAAAGTTACTGTGAAAACACAAATTACAAAATTCATATTTTGAAAAAAACACAAATACAAACATTTTCAAACTCTACTTTTTTGGTTTTTTAGATATTTAAAAATGAAATATTTAAAAATTGAGAAAAATAGATGCCCACTCTAAAGGAAAAGAGTACTTTTTGGGAGTTGATTTTTATCAACTCTCCTATGCAGTTACTCTAGCAAAGCGTAAGTGAAACAGTGTTTGGACCTAAGCACAAATCATCACCGCTGACAAGACGTATATCTTAAATATAATAGATAAATTCGGTGTGCTGTATGCTGTACCATTGTTTTTCAAGGAAACGTATTTATAAATACCTTGAAAATAGTAAGATTTTTTATAGTACGAACAATTTAATTATTTTTTTGGTAGTCGTATGTATTCCTTCGCCAGAGTTCAATAGACTCTCGTTCAACCAGACGCTCGGCTGTATCCGTAAAACATTATTTGTACTCTGACAAGCAAAGAGTCTCTCTTGGTAGTCGGAGATTAACGGAGACAGCCGAGCGTCTGGTTGAACAAGACTAGAGTTCAATATTGCATGGATTTAAACGTGTACAATTTTTAGAAACATTTCGATTACTGATACACAGTTTGATTGAATTAATTCTATCTTTAAATATTACACAGCATGATTAATATGGGGTTTTCTCGAAATTCTTGTCGGAAAAGTTCGAGAATTCATATTATAAAAATTGTGCGTAATTCAAATACAGATTAGAAACTACTTGCCATGCAAAATAACATATCGTTGATTTTAAAATTGATAATAATCGATAAAATCAACTCTTGAAAGTACTTCAGTACTTTAATTATTCGAAAGAAAAAAAGGTGGAGATCGATTAAATCAAATAATTACCATGGTTGTAGCATTCTTGCACTGGGGAGGAACATTGAATACAGATGGATCAATGGAGTAAGGAACAACATTCATGACATCTAGGTTGATGAGTGACCCACTTCCGCTCTCCATGCTTCCAACAAAGTACACCATGTGTACGGGGTTACAAGATGCTAAATAGAATACAGGTCAAAAATATACTATTTTATGTATTTTATGTTCTTGTTTTACACATACATTGGTTTAAACTTAAACTTAAATGTACGTACACATATGCATTTGATAATTATTTCTTTTAAAATATACCAGGCAAATAGAGTACTTGTCACAATCTGATTAAAATCAGATCCTTTGATCCGCTCACAAAGATCGTCACTACCTAGTGTAGCAATTTTCGTGAGCGGATCAACGAATCTGATTTTAATGTATTAGTCATTATATCTGTTCTTGTTTCATTTTTATACATTAAAAATGGGTATGGGGCGATATCTGAGTACCTTTCCCAATATGCATGATTATTAATCGATAATGAAACCTTATCATCTCAATGAACTTGAAATTTGAAAATAATATATTAGACCTGCCCCATCTCGCTTTTTAAAGCATTGAAATAATATGTACACATCAATAAAATTGATAGAGATTTGTCTTTAGCTTATGGGAATAAAATTTAAATACTTTAATTAAAGCAATTAAACAAAAAGAATCTTGTATTCAAATTGCAATCTTCAGAATCAGCCAATATAGGCAATAATGATACATTATCATTAAAAAAAAAATATAGGAATTTCTAAAAAGGTACAGAAGAAAAATATGTGTCGGCCAAGAATTTGGACTTTGAAAAAAAAATTTAAAGTGGTTTTCATGCCCTAAGTAACTGTAGTTAAAATAAGCAACAGTTAAAGTAAAGTCCAAAAATATACTTTTGCAGTTTACAACCGTTACTTGTGTAATCTAATTGTTAAAGAGAACGTGTTAGTAATTAAAGTAGATTATAACACACTCGCTGAAATTACGAAGATTGAGGATTGAAGACAATGTGTTATGAACATTTTTATCAAAAAGTGCTGGTGTTTTTCCTTACGTGGTGACGTAATCTGGGAGATCGTGGCGTCAACGTCCGTCGTGATATCATCAGTGATAGTGTATCTGAAGTTCTGGACTATGTTCCAATCCATTACTAGGGAACCCTCGCTCGTCAATTCAGCATTGTCTACAATGTAAAGCTGTCCATTAGTTCAGTTCATTTAAGTTGTATTAATTAAACACATTGTTGACGTAAAACTATACCTGGTATACATTGTTTTGTCATGTTATTGATTGTAGACTTCATACAACTTCCGTCCGGCCCGATGTTATATTGAATACCCTGTAGGAAATGTATTTTATGAAAAAGAAAAACATTTCTTCTTTTGTTGCAAGGATTGATAAAGTTTTTCTCTACTTATATGTTTAAACTGACCTTACTTTTTTATAATCATTAATAATGGTGGTGTCGAAAGGCATACTAGGAACCGGAAGTAAAGGAGATACTTCTGCTCCTTGAAGCTTGAGGCAAGTCCTTCTGTTGGTATAGTCGTATGTCGCCTTTACTGTGCCATTGATGTAAGAGTAGGCTGTTTTGGGTGATCCTTGATTGCTATCGATAGCCACCAATCCATAGTCGAGAAACATGTCGGCTGTCCATTCATCGACAGTGCAACATTTCTGAGAGTTACAATAAGGTAAAATTCCTGCTATGCTCACCATTATAGTGATACTGTAAAACAGATTCATTCTAGCTGTATTCATTTACCCATCTTTACTGCATTTGAAATAATTTTGATGCAGACTTCATATTGAAAACTTTATCATCTAATCAGAACTGATAATACGAACTAAAATCAACAACGATTATTTGCGCAATTTTATCTCGAATGGTATGTTTATCAAACACTACATGAAATTTCTTGACGATATTAGAAAAACATTAATTATTGATTTTATCATTTTAATTTCAAACATAATTATATAATTTAGAGAAAGCAAAGCAAAGATAGATAAACTGTTTTATTCAACAATTTCACTTAATGTATCTAATTTCATTTTCCATACTAATCCGTGTACATGATCTGGGAATAATAAAATTGCAAATTAATTATGCATGTAAGGAAAATTTTAGAGCTTGGAGACTTCTTCATTTAAGATGGTATGAAACACCTACATATTATGACGTACTTCGATGGTCTAATCAAAATAAACATTAAAATCAAGTGTGAATTAAATTTTTTTAGGGGGGGGGGGTCCAAAGCTGTTGTTTAACAGCGTATCGCAATGGGTTAAAGCTTTAACTACGAAGTGGTTAGTCGTTAAGTTTATGTTTTAATTTTTCCTTATCAAAACATTTTGCAACATTTAAGGTATACGTTTACTCAGAATGAAAAAAAATTCCACTGATGATAATGAAAAACCATCTATTGTGTTTTATAGACCTTTTAGAGTAGTGCTATTTTTTACTTTCAACAAAGTAGGTCAATTACCTACTTTTTGAGTTAATGGCCATTGAATATTTTTGGAAAACTTAAATAATTTCCATTAAAATTTTACGCTATGATTGAGATTTTCTTAATTGTGAAAATTATTCAAATTGCTCAACAACACTTTTAAAAATAAAATACAGTTTATGAATGGCAATGTCACTAAATAGAAACAAAGCATTAAGTTTTCGTTCACATTTTTTATATATATTCCAGTCCGAATTTCCTCTATCACTTTTCATATTCCTACCTATTTTTGATCCAATTTTATAAAAAAAAAATGGAATGATGATAATACGAAAACATTTATGGTATTAAACTTTTTATATTGATTTTATTCTGTTGGCATATTAGTGAAAATAAAAGCTAGAAACCATTACCTTTTCACTGTATATGTTTTGGTGGCATTTTGTAAGTCACAACATTTGGCCAGTTGACAAATGCCCTTGGAGACATTCTAATATCTTTATCATTCTTTAATGGTAATACAACTTATAAACTTCTAAGTTCCGAAGCCGTAAACAACATATATTTATGATACTCATGCAAAGCTGCATTATATACTTAATGAACACAAGTGTATTTGAAGTCATATCCTCTCTCCCATTTTATTAGTATTAAGTATCTTGAAAACAGTTAATATCTTCTGTCCAAAAAGTGTATACATTCCAACCGCTCTGACCGTAGTATTCTGTGAAGCAAGTAGCGTAGGGTTTCGTAAATGCCCAAGAATTGCAGAACTCTCGGGTGACCGTAAAGGCCCATGGGCTTTTTATCAATGGCTTAATATATTTTTGTTCGCAAAATAGGCCCTATAAAAGTATATAAAATAGAGCTTTAGTATCAAAATTTGTCTGTACTACCAGAACTCTATGAACCATCTCATGTAAAGTATTTTTAGATTCATTAAAGTTTGTTTCAATATCTCAATTTTATAAAAGCTCTAAATTTTAAAGATTGCTAATATATCGATATTAGATGGGCATATTCAACTGCAACGCACTAGTCATAATTTTTTATGATGAATTTGTCTTGTATATAGTGAGTGTGTTCAGCAAAAACAAAACACTCACTGGCAAAAGATCTCTTGTTAATTCATTTTGATTCTTAAAATGCAGATTTGTCAATCATATGAAGAGAAAGGGGGTTATTTAGAACTATTCAGTGTCCTTTATCCAAGATCAGTACACATGTGTCGATGCATTTTGCATTGTTTTGGACAAATCAGATTGTGACAATCACTGTTCATATCGAACACACCCGATTTTATTTTTCCCATAATTCTTTGCAACGTGCTTGGCCGACGCTAACAATAGGCGCTAAGATATACCCGGCCGAGCTGTCCAGCGATTAAGACGTGCTTAGTGTGTGAAGGGGGTATCGTGTTAGAAGCCTGTGTGGCATGTTTTAGTTTCACAAGTTCAGCATTTGACGCGGACACGGATAGCTGACCGTGGTAAGTATTTATTTAGTTTGGTGTAGTTTATTTGTAAATTTTTGCCTTTTTATTAGTATTACGCAGTCGTCCTATAAAGTCACCTTGACCATTGTTCACTGTAGAGTTACCTGTGTGTTCACTGATGTGTGACTTTAGCGAGAGTGTTTAAATGGAATTCGTCTTTTTCTATAGTACAGTTTTTGCTATTGCTGTATAAAGAAACGGTGATTTAAAGGGCTATTTTCTATGCGTTATTTTATTTTACAATTTATTGTCACTTTTTCCACTTAACTACTTGGGCGGAAGTGCGTCACCGGAAGTCTCAGACGCCATATTGTTTACTGTAAACAAATAACTTAGTTACCATATACTTACAATATTTTGAGATGTTGCCTTTAATATAATACTATTTATACATTATCATAGTTTGATACTATCAGTGAGATACTTATATGATGTATTATACAATATTGTTTTTATTATGGTGTTATGGTGTCACTTGTACACTTATTGTAGTGTCATATTGTTGATGTTGAGAAGATGACGATGTGATGGTCATGTCGATGATGATGGTGTAGATGATGTCGTTCATGGTGAAGTCGATGACGATGCGATGTTCATGTTGATGACGACGATGATGTTATGGTGATGATGACGACGACGATGATGATGGTCATGTCGATGAAGATGATGTAGATGATGTCGTTCATGGTGACGTCGGTGATGATGATGAAGTAGATGATTATGGTGATGACGATGATGTCTTTTATGATTATGGTGTTGTAGGCGATGATGTTGACGATAGTGTCGATGATTATGATGGCGATGGTGATGATGATTGTGGTGACGAAACTACTCTAGTTGTGGTTGTCCGTAGTTGGTCCAGGACTACAGCCCCGGAGATTCGGACACTCTTCTAATATATTTTTGGTCATTTGTATAAACATCATATTTTTTCTTGTTGAGTGAAAGGTGTGTGAGTGTTTGTGTGGTTTAGTGTTTATATTTCTATCTTTTCTTTCCTTCTCTTATTTTTTTTGTTATTAAATTTTGTTAAATTTAAGATGTCTTGTTGTTGTTTGGAGTAGCCTCCGCTCATCCCGTTACAATTGGTGGCAGCGGTGGGAAGAGTTGACTCCTCCAGATACTACAAGATATCTTTATAAGTGAACAGTTGCCAAGGTTTATTTTATTTTTCATTTTTTGATCTCTTTTGTAGTACATGTAAGAGCAAGTGTAGGTCGTTGTTTCCTTTTCCCTTGGTGAGTACATTACGTTAGGCAGATTGTTTTGTTAAAAGTTGAGAAGTTAGTCCCTTTATGAGATAATTTTGAGGTAAGTTGGTCTGTCAGTCAATGCACCATGTCTACTGTCAAGGAGATGCTGGAGCTACTTGAAGTGGGGACCAAGATGGGGATGAAGGATGAAGCCCTTCAACAATTCGTGAAGGACGAACAGGCCAGAATGCGGGACGAACGTGAGAAACATAGAGTCGAGAGACAGGAGGAGAGAGACCAGGAGGAGAGAGACCGCGACTTCAAACTACAGATGGAGAAAGAGCGCGCCGCAAGAGAACATGATGAGCGAGAGCACGCCCGATTGAGAGAACATGATGAGCGAGAGCACGCCCGATTGATAGAAGAAAAGAGACATCAGCAAAAACTAGAAGAACTGGAACTTGATCACAAACTGCAACTCGAGAGATCTCACATGAAGCCGAGTGTTGTGACTAAAGAGGAGAAAGAAACTTCTCAAGTGATAAAAGGACCAAAACTTCCTCCGTTTGAGGATTCGAAAGACAACATTGACGCGTACATTCAAAGATTTGAGATATACGCAACAACGCAGAAATGGAATAAAGACACGTGGGGGACTCATCTTAGCGCATTACTCAAAGGAAAGGCACTGGATGTGTTCGCAAGACTCTCACCCGAAACAGCACTTGATTTCAACGAGTTGAAGAACGCCCTGTTGAAACGATTTGACATGACGGAGGACGGTTTCCGCAAGAAGTTCCGATTTTCAAAACCAGACGGAAGTGAAACTTTTATGCAATTTTCTACCAGACTGGACAGTTACCTTGAGCGGTGGATTCAGCTGTCTAAGACTAACAAGACATTCGATGATCTGAAGGACTTGTTCTTACGTGAACAGTTTTTATTGTGTTGCTCGAAAGAACTTGCCTTATTCCTAAAGGAGAGGATTCCTACTTCGATCCAAGACATGGCGCGATACGCGGACCAGTTTGCTGAGGCCAGAACAGTGACATCCTCTTCACTTACGCAAAAACCGCTCTTTGACAGACGACAGCAGTCCGATAGACAACCGCCGTACAAAGATTCCGTGCAACAAAACCAATCTGGAAATGCAGTGAAGTGTTATGAGTGCGGACGACAAGGACATAAAGCCTTTAACTGCAACTTCCGCAAAAGTCCGAATTACAGGCCGTTTAATTCGAGCGAGAAACAAGAAACAACACCGAAACATACTTACCCTAGTGATTTTCAACGTGGGTCGTACAATAATGGGAACCATGGATATCCAGGACGCGGTAGAGGTCGCCAAGGAGCCGCGAGTGTCGTCGAGAAACATGGAAACTTACCGTGTGTTGGTGATTCGGTTGCTTTCTGTGAAACGGAAATGCCAGTTGTGAAAGGATGTGTTGGCAATAAACTAGTGACTGTGCTAAGAGACACAGGTTGTAGTGGTGCCGTTATTCGTAGAGAACTGGTAAACGATGATCAACTAACAGGGACATCTCAACGATGCAAGTTAGCAGACGGTCGTATTATTGATTCAGATGTGGCTAGAATTGATGTCGATACTCCTTACTTTACCGGAAGTGTTGATGCTTGGTGCTTTGATTCGCCTTCGTACGATCTTATTCTTGGTAATATTCGTGGAGTAAGGAAACCACATGAACCAAATCCAGCCTGGATTCATTCCGTTGAAAACATAGCAGCTGTTGAAACGCGTGCGCAACTGAAAAAGAAACAGTCTCCATACAAACCATTGAAAGTACCGGAAGCAATACGGGATGTATCGCCGGAGGATATCTTACAAGAACAACGAAACGACGAGACACTGAAAAAGTTATGGAGCTTAGCTGAGAGTGGACAGCTTAAACATTTCAGTGACGGCGGATTTTCAAAAATGTGTGAACGGAAGCAAATGTTGTTCAGAGAATTTTGCAGTCCCAAAGTGTCCAGTGGAAAACTTTTCCGACAGTTAATCGTTCCTCGGAAATACAGAACTATCGTTATGAAGATAGCACATGAAACGCTGATGGGTGGTCATCTGGGATCAAAGAAAACAACCGACAGAGTAGTGTCCGAATTTTACTGGCCAGGAATTCAGTCAGACATTAGACGGTTTTGCAGATCATGTGACGTGTGTCAGCGGACTATTCCAAAAGGAAAAGTACCTGCAGTACCGTTAGGACATATGGACTACAAGATCGATATGGGAGGCAAGCTGAAAACTTTCCACGCAAATCTTCTTAAGAAGTATGTTGAACGAGATACATTGAACTGTGGTGTTTTGTCAACATGTGCAATTTCACTCATAGACTTTAGTGACCTAGATGATGATGAACAACAGGACTCTATTCTTATGCCACCTGTTACTCAAACCGAAACAGCAAAGGACATAAAGTTTGCAGACAGACTAACACCAGATCAGTTGGAAACTGCTAAATCACTGTGTGATTCGTTCTCAGATGTATTTACGGATATACCTGGAATGACGAACTTAGTGGAGCATAAGATTGTTGTGACATCGTCTGAACCTGTGCGTGTGAAACCATATCCAATTCCGTTCAGTACAGAGAAAACAATTACAGAAGAAGTTCAGAAAATGCTACAGTTGAATGTGATTGAGCCATCATCTTCCCCTTATTCAGCTCCAGTTGTCATAGCTCGGAAGAAAGATGGAACGAATCGATTTTGCATTGATTATAGACGACTGAACTGTGCTACGGTATTTGATGCAGAACCAATGCCCAGTCCAGAAAGCATATTTTCCAAAATGACCGGAAAGAAGTTTGTGTCAAAGATAGACTTAAGCAAAGGATACTGGCAAGTACCGATGGCTGACGAGAGTAAGCCGCTTACAGCCTTTTCCACACCATCCGGATTGTACCAATTCAGGACAATGCCGTTTGGTCTTGTAAACGCGCCGGCAACATTTAGTCGTATGATGAGAAAACTACTTCAAGGTATGAACGGCGTAGAAAACTTTATCGATGATGTCATTGTTTTTACAGATACCTTTGAAGAACATCTACACATACTGAAGACTGTGTTCGAACGACTCAGAGATGCGGGACTTGCGGCCAGACCGACAAAATGTTTCATCGGATTTGACAAGATTGACTGTTTGGGACATATGGTGGGCAACAAGTGTCTAGAACCAGAACAGGACAAGATTGATGCAGTCAGAAATGCGCCAATACCACAAACCAAGAAACAGGTTCGTGCCTTCCTAGGCTTAGCAGGATTCTACAGAAAGTTTATTCCGAATTTCTCTGCGATAGCCATTCCACTTTCTGATCTT
This sequence comes from Magallana gigas, assembly GCF_963853765.1. NCBI lineage: Eukaryota > Metazoa > Mollusca > Bivalvia > Ostreida > Ostreidae > Magallana > Magallana gigas. Next base: position 15,302,129 of record NC_088859.1, on the reverse strand, counting down.
ACGAAGAAGGGCCAACCAAATAAAGTTATTTGGACTGAAAGTCAGCAACGAGCTTTTGATACATTGAAACACATGTTATCAGAAAGGCCAATATTGAAGTTGCCAGAATTTAATGAAACCTTCATTTTACGCACGGACGCTGCAGATGATGGGATAGGTGCTGTGCTGTTACAGATGGAGGATGACGAGAAACTACCCGTAGCGTACGCCAGTAGGAAACTTCAACCAAGAGAAAAGGCATACGCTGTTATCGAGAAGGAGTGTTTGGCGGTAGTGTGGGGAATACAGAAGTTCCACCAGTACCTTTATGGACGCGAGTTTCTACTTGAAACTGATCACCAACCCCTGACCTACCTTAACAAAGCAAAGACAGAGAACTCCAGACTGATGCGTTGGGCTTTGCAGCTTCAGCCATACCGCTTTAGGATCATTGCAATCAAAGGAAGCGACAATGTGGGTGCGGATTACCTGAGTCGTCAGTGAGATGTATAGTAGACAGTACAGGTATGTGTATAGGTTTTATTGTAAATACGTGAGGATTTTCAAAATTCAGTGATTGTTTATTTGAAATTGCAGGACAATTTTTTAAGGGGGGAGGTGTGTGACAATCACTGTTCATATCGAACACACCCGATTTTATTTTTCCCATAATTCTTTGCAACGTGCTTGGCCGACGCTAACAATAGGCGCTAAGATATACCCGGCCGAGCTGTCCAGCGATTAAGACGTGCTTAGTGTGTGAAGGGGGTATCGTGTTAGAAGCCTGTGTGGCATGTTTTAGTTTCACAAGTTCAGCATTTGACGCGGACACGGATAGCTGACCGTGGTAAGTATTTATTTAGTTTGGTGTAGTTTATTTGTAAATTTTTGCCTTTTTATTAGTATTACGCAGTCGTCCTATAAAGTCACCTTGACCATTGTTCACTGTAGAGTTACCTGTGTGTTCACTGATGTGTGACTTTAGCGAGAGTGTTTAAATGGAATTCGTCTTTTTCTATAGTACAGTTTTTGCTATTGCTGTATAAAGAAACGGTGATTTAAAGGGCTATTTTCTATGCGTTATTTTATTTTACAATTTATTGTCACTTTTTCCACTTAACTACTTGGGCGGAAGTGCGTCACCGGAAGTCTCAGACGCCATATTGTTTACTGTAAACAAATAACTTAGTTACCATATACTTACAATATTTTGAGATGTTGCCTTTAATATAATACTATTTATACATTATCATAGTTTGATACTATCAGTGAGATACTTATATGATGTATTATACAATATTGTTTTTATTATGGTGTTATGGTGTCACTTGTACACTTATTGTAGTGTCATATTGTTGATGTTGAGAAGATGACGATGTGATGGTCATGTCGATGATGATGGTGTAGATGATGTCGTTCATGGTGAAGTCGATGACGATGCGATGTTCATGTTGATGACGACGATGATGTTATGGTGATGATGACGACGACGATGATGATGGTCATGTCGATGAAGATGATGTAGATGATGTCGTTCATGGTGACGTCGGTGATGATGATGAAGTAGATGATTATGGTGATGACGATGATGTCTTTTATGATTATGGTGTTGTAGGCGATGATGTTGACGATAGTGTCGATGATTATGATGGCGATGGTGATGATGATTGTGGTGACGAAACTACTCTAGTTGTGGTTGTCCGTAGTTGGTCCAGGACTACAGCCCCGGAGATTCGGACACTCTTCTAATATATTTTTGGTCATTTGTATAAACATCATATTTTTTCTTGTTGAGTGAAAGGTGTGTGAGTGTTTGTGTGGTTTAGTGTTTATATTTCTATCTTTTCTTTCCTTCTCTTATTTTTTTTGTTATTAAATTTTGTTAAATTTAAGATGTCTTGTTGTTGTTTGGAGTAGCCTCCGCTCATCCCGTTACACAGATGAAATAAACAAAAACAATACTTTTTTTCCAAGTTTATTGTCTCTCTTGGTTAGTCTTGTGAAAGAACTAAACACTTTCATACCTTAAAGCATGTAATGAACCATTCTATATGAATATGTTCAACTTAAATAGGCGATCCAACATGGAGTTTCTTTTTACCTTTAAAAGAAAGAAACATTGATTTATTTGGATTTATTCCGACTACTTTAAATTGTCTAAAATTATACAGTTATATAATTTGAAAATCAATTTTCATTTGAAAGGTATATTTCAAATATGATTCATTTTCACCAGTATAGAGATTTTGAGGTGTCTGTGTCACATCGACGGTACAATCAGATTTTTTATCTTTATTGGAATGTTTGACGCAGTTTGAATCAGTGTCATTTTTATCAAAAATTAGAATTACTGTCAAAACCCAGATTACAAAGTCCATGTTTTAACAAAACCACAAACAAAAACATTTTTAGACTTAACTTTTTTGTTGGTTATTTAAATATTTAAAATAGAAATATTTAGAAATTGAGAACAACAGTTGTTTATTTTAAAGGAAAGGAGTACATTTCAGTCGAAAGAAAAGGTAAAAAGCAGTTAAAGAGGTTCGATCCTCTGATTTTGGGTAGCCATTTTGTGTCACCTCTAGTCTGGAAATTCTGTGTCATATATGAATTCTACTTGTAAATTCCTTTTTTACAATGCCAAATAAACTAAATTAAATAAAATAGTGAAGGAAAAATTCCATATTTAGAGAGTGTAGTAAGGGACTATATTTTGTGGCGGAAGGTTTTTAAGAAGAAAATGAACATTTTTCATAACTCAGTTGTTTTAGAGTACCGTCATTTTGGCTTTCTTATTTTCCGTGCAGACCAACTTTTCAGATAGTTTATGCATTGGGATATCTTCGTGTTGTTTCAAAAAACATATTTCAACAATATTTCAATATTTCTATCGACATATATTGGCATATATAAGTGATATTTCATAAAAGTAAAGAAAAAAGCAACTCCAATTTTCCCCTAAAATTAGCTTATTTCATGCCATATCTCAAAATTTACATTATAGACCCATACATTTGGTTTTATTTTCTGAATATTTAAGTTTCTTTTGACAAGTCTGTGAGAATTTGAGAAAAAGTTTGAGACTTTTTAATTATTTAATTGAATGTTGAATCGTTTATGAATAAAAATAGTATTTTTTCAGTGCAAAAAGGTCAAAATATCCATAAGGTGACGTAATTGCAAACTTTTTCACTATTATAATTTTAATTTTATTAATTCTAAATAATGTAAATTTGTATTTGATACCATGGTTCATTTCGATAAAAAATTATAGAGGGAAAAGCAATTTATGTGCAATTCGCACTTTCAGTGCAGAAAGGTCATATCAAATACACCGTAGTACCGAAAGGAGCATATAGACCCCAACATTTTGTTTTGAATATTGGTTTAGATATATGTGTAGATGTTAAAAAAATGCTTTATAAAAAAACTTAGAGACTTTTGATCGCAGGATCCAACGTCCTTAAAGATCGATTAAGTCAAATAATTACCATTGCTGTGGCATTCTTGCACTGGGGAGGGACATTAAATACAGATGGATCAATGGAGTAAGGAACAACATTCATGACATCTAGGTTGATGAGTGTCCCACTTCCGCTCTCTACGCTGCCAACAAAGTACACCATGTGTACGGGGTTACAAGATGCTAAATACAATAAAGGTCAATGATTTACTATTTCATGTATTTTATGTTATTGTTTTACACATACATTGGTTTTAACTTCATAAATGTACGTAGACATATGCATTTGATAATTATTTCTTTTAAAATATGCCAGGCAAATAGAGTATCTGTCACAATCAGATTGAAATCAGATCCTTTGATCCGCTCACGAAGATCGGTCACTACCTAGTGTAGCAATTTTCGTGAGCGGATCAAAGAATCTGATTTTAATCAGATTGTATTTGTCATTATATATTTTCTTGTTTCATTTTTATACATTAAAAATGGGTATGGGGCGATATCTGAGTACGTTTCCCAATATGCATGATTACCTAATCGATAATGAAACCTTATCATCTCAATGAACTTGAAATTTGAAAATAATATATTAGACCTGCCCCATCTCGCTTTTTAAAGCATTGAAATAATATGTACACATCAATAAAATTGATAGAGATTTGTCTTCAGCTTATGGGAATAAAATTTAAATACTTTAATTAAAGCAATTAAACGAACAGAATCTTGTATTCCAATTGCAATCTTAAGAATCAGCCAATAGGGGCGATAATGATACATTATCGTTAAAAAAAAACAGCAAAAATATAAGAATTTCTAAAAAGGTATGGAAGAAAAAATATGTAACTGTAATTAAAATAAGCAACAGTTAAACTAAGGTTCAAAAATATACTTTTGCAGTTTACAACCGTTACTTGTGTAATCTAATTGTTAAAGAGAACGTGTTAGTAATTAAAGTAGATTATAACACACTCGCTGAAATTACGAAGATTGAGGATTGAAGACAATGTGTTATGAACATTTTTATCAAAAAGTGCTGGTGTTTTTCCTTACGTGGTGACGTAATCGGGAGATCGTGGCGTCAACGTCCGTCGTGATATCATCAGTGATGGTGTATCTGAAGTTCTGGACTATGTTCCAATCCATTACTAGGGAACCCTCGCTCGTCAATTCAGCATTGTCTACAATGTAAAGCTGTCCATTAGTTCAGTTCATTTAAGTTGTATTAATTAAACACATTGTTGACGTAAAACTATACCTGGTATACATTGTTTTGTCATGTTATTGATTGTAGACTTCATACAACTTCCGTCCGGCCCGATGTTATATTGAATACCCTGTAGGAAATGTATTTTATGAAAAAGAAAAACATTTCTACTTTTGTTGCGAGGATTTATAAAGATGTTCATTACTTATATGTTTAAAGTTGCCTTACTTTTTTATAATCATTGATAATGGTGGTGTCGTAATGCACACTAGGAACCGGAAGTAAAGGAGATACTTCTGCTCCGTGAAGCTTGAGGTAGGTCCTCCGGTTGGTATAGTCGTACGTTACTTTAACTGTTCCATTGATGTAAGAGTAAGCTGTTTTGGGAGATTCTTTTTTGTCATCAATAAACACCAATCCATAGTCGAGAAACATGTCGGCCGTCCATTCATCGACAGTGCAACATTTCTGAGAGTTACAATAATGTAGAATTTCTGCTGTGGTTACCAATAGCGTGATACTGTAAAACAGATTCATTTTCGGTCTAGTTTTTTATTTACCCACTGTTACTGCGATTGTAATCTTTCAGCTGGAGACTTGATTATCATCTAAAAACTTTATTATCTAATCAAAGCCTATTATATTGACCAAAATCAACAAAGATAACAATAAAGTCAGGACTATTTGCACAATTTTATCTCGATATGTATATGTAGGTTATGATTGTATGCTTTGAATCAATCTTAAAATCGAAATGATTTCATCAAGACAAATACAGAGCTATGAGACTTTCTCTTGTAAACATATGATAGATTGATTTCAATACACTGAAAAGTTACCTCCCTTTGCCTGTTATTGCATTGTTTTGATCCAAAAAGAAGACTATCAACATTGAGAATGTTATGAAATATTGTATTCAGTATTCGAACAATTCTTATCAAACAATATAATTGGTATCATGAGCTTTTTTTTTTTGGGGGGGGGGGTTGAATGAAAATCTACTCTGTGAAAACATGATTCCAGGGTCGAGATAATGAAGATATTTATCTAAGTACTGACTCGCAGCAAATAATATTCTCGACAATGAAGTTCTGGCAAAGCTTGTAACCCTAGGGGTCTTTCCAACACCTCCATCCATTAATGTTTTATCCATTAATGGTCTTATAACTAGAAAATGTCCGACTTCCTTATCCCTAAACAAAAATATTACATTTGTGTTACCCATATTTAACTGAGTTAAATATAGTTGCATGCATGTTTCCTGTAGGTCACTTTGTTCCCTTCGTTTTATAATTGGTCAAGTATCATGAAAGCGGTTGAGATCCCCAGTCCATGAATACTTGCTGCTCTATCTGTTGTTTTCTGTAAGGCAAGTCATTCCAATCTGAATCTTATTTGATATAAAACAAATGTACGTGAAAACGGTCTAGATTCATATCAATTTGGTCAAAATATTTATCGTCCTGTTTCTCGTATTTAAAACTATTGTGTATTACGTCAGGCAAACATCTTATACGACCGATGAGAGGACTACATACCTCTCATCAATGGCTTGAAAAACTTCTATTCTTAAAAATTTACATAATTAGATAGCATCATAGACAACAACACCTTACAATGCAGCTATCAAAGTTTGGCTGTTTTTTTGTTTTAAGAATTCGGAAGGTAATCTTCTGTAAAGTCTGCTTAGGTTTTTTAAAGGTTGGTGCAATTTTTTAACTATACAAAAATTATTAATTGCAAGTTTGCTAGAATACCATTACCCAGAGAGACGGTTTGCAGAGTGCGGTTGTAATAATTTGGTTTGTTTAGTCTGTTTTTACATACTGGTTGTTAACGGTGAGAGGGTATAGCAACTGGAGAGCTTTCAATTATTTATGTCATGCTTATTCCAACTGCTTTACGAAAACCGCAACCTATAAACAAAAGCCAGATGAAATCTTTAGCTTTCAGTGCCTGACATATGGTATTCTGTGGTCTTTGCACACAATTTCATTTCTGGTTATGTAGAAAGAGTGTAAAAATTCATTGAATTTTGAAATTAAAGTATAAATAATTCATACACAATTATACCATTGGAACAATAATGACAATTCCCATATGGCTAACTTATTTGTCAGACACTAAAAAGTGATTACTTAATGGAGACAAAACGATCGTCTCTCATAAAGCAGTCAAATACATTTGTAAAAGGAGAAAATATCAATGCCAAAAAATGATTGTTTTTAAAAAAAAAAAAAAGATACTCAGCTGGTGGAAGTTTATTTTTGTGCATCAGCTGCAACACTCAACCAAGTATCTGCAACGATGTCAGCTCTTCTTAGATTTCGAAGTCGATGTTATCTGATATTCTGAATATAAAACGAGCAAAAACAAGAAGCTAAGATCGTTACGTGATACACTTTTTAGCTTGTGGTTGCACAAATCCTTATTACATAAACAAATTAATTGTGCTGCACTTGTAGAAACTCTACAAAGATTACTTTTTCTCTAAAAGGGCGTGGTTACTTGATATCAAGAATCCTTTAAAGTAATCTGCAAAAATGTTTTGTAGACTTGATGAAGATCCCTTAAATCCACATTCAAAAATTAAAACATGAAGTCTGTTTACGATTGTCTTATATTTGTGACAAAATTACATAAATCCCCTCCTGACCCCCCCCCCCCCCATTCCCCCGGGCATGGGTCAAATGTTTGAAATACTATTAAATATGGATACCTGTTATTTTATATTAAAAATTACTTAATAAAATTCATAAAATTCAATACTTGTGTTTATTTATAGTTCATGAATGTTATGGTGAAATATTAAACAGCATTTTTTTCAAAGTATGTCTGAATAAACATCTTGAATTCTGCTTATTAGAATTTCCATGTGCATTTGGTTATAATAAATGACACGGGGAGTAATCATTGCGTTTTTGTGATTTTTGTTTATTTGAATAGAACAAAATAGAGTGTGAGCTTGGCAAGAAAGGTTAAACATTACGTGCATAACCTACAATGAAAGCGCCAAATAAAAATAGTCATTTAGTCTTTGGTGATTCATGCGAATATTGCTGATAAATACATGATTGTATATATACATTGTACATCACCCGCGATAGTATACATAGTAAGTAAGAACCACAAAGACAAGGATTTATTTTTAATTTTCTCTCTCTCTCTCTCTCTCTCTCTCTCTCTCTCTCTCTCTCTCTCTCTCATGATATTGATATTACATAGACGGCGTATGGAAAGTTACTACAAATTGTTAAGAAAATTGACGTTGACCTGTGGAGTTTTGCTCTCGGTGAAGCTAAGATATTGTGTCGGTAGCAAAAAATCCTCGCATATTTAGTCTCAAAATTACTATAGTAATTATTGTGAGTAATTTTAAGTAAACGTTGTCAATGAACTAAACATTGATCATTGCCAGTTTGTTAAAAGTCCATGGGACACGTATAATCATTTGCGGACGGGTTTAATTATCCAGATGTTATAATTCTGTTTTGTTATTAGCTGTATGAGCACAATGCATTTTCAATTCAATTCAAATGTTTATTGACGTCATCATGTTGGCATAGTCAAACTGAAATCGAATGACAAACAATAGAATATTATAACACAAAGGCTATAGCATGCGATACAGTTTTATACAATTCTTCACAGTCCCTGGAACTGTTTTCTCTGCATAAAATAAAGCATTTATCTAAATAGATACATAGACGTTTTGTAGTATTATACTCACATGGATTAACAATTTTTTTAATGGGATCAATGCCACAGTATAATTTATCACTAAAAATATCACAATAATGAAATCGAATATTGCCATACACAGGACAGTAAAGAACAAAATATTTTCATTTCGACTAATAATTTATAAGCATAGCTTATGGATAATTGGTTTACAATACCTACCTGTTTCGTTAAATAGTGAATGTGCACATATTCTTAATCTTGTTAGCTGGGATCTTTCATGGTTTTTTTTTTTCAAGAGAAACTTTATGTAATCTTGCAACTTATACTCGGTAGAATTTAGTATTTTACTGTAAAAATGAAGTTTTCCTGAGATTTTGTTCAATTGTTCAAAGATCATATCAACAAACGTTTATTCAACTTTAACCTCAAATTCTTATTGGAAATATCTAAAGATAATAAGTTTAGTTTTGTTGAAGATTAAAACTTTTGCTTTGCCATAAAGTATAACTTTTTTCGAAGCTAACTCTTTGTCTTCTTTAAAGGGGCATGGTCACAATTTTGGACAAGATCTATTTTTCTGTTTTTATTATATAAAATGCTTTAGAAATGCATTTTTAATAATCAAGTGAAATCTGAGAGTCAGTCGTTGAGTTACAAGCAAGATACAGGCTCACAATTCTTTGTCATGTAAACAAGGCTCCTGCCCTGTTTTTGTTTACAAATGTTCAAAATACCAGTAAAAATCTTTTTCAAGCTAATTAATCTATCTCTTTGTTCATTTTAAGCATGATCAAACAGTTCGTAACGTTCAACATATTCATTTTAGGTCTAAAACTGGTATTTTTCTTCAACGTTCAAAAGGTAAACAAAAGGCTTTGTTTACATAGGAAAGAATTGTAAGCCCTATAACTCGCTTATAACTCGACGAATGAGACTGAAATTTTGGTTCCCTATTTAATACGCCTAACTGAATCATTGTAAACATTAAAATCAAAAAAATAATTTTTGACCAAAATCGTGACCTTGCCCCTTTAAAGGCTAATACTAAAAGTGCATTATTATATATGGTATTTGATTCCATATTTTTAGTCTGATATAGTATTTAAACATGTTTTCATAACATTGATAGTAAAGTGGATAAGAACCTAGTTCAGAATTGACTGCTAAATCTGATGCTTTCCTATGTACAATAAAAATATCTTTGAATATATGATTTTGAATTTTTTCGAATGGAAACATTTAAATTTAAATCTAATTTATAGTCTGTGATCCATATTTCAGATCCATATGTTATAATTGGTACAATCATTGAATGTATAGTTTAGGTAGCACTTGAACTGAAAGGCTATAACTTCCAGGTATACTTGACTTTAGTGCATTATATGCCTTTTTTCTGAAAGTTGTTCAGAAGCAAACCTAAGCTTTTTATTTGATGTAAACACTGGTCTTAAGTATTTATATTGATCTGTTATAGGTACATTATTATGTTTATGACAAAAACCATACCTATCTTTCACTGTTGTTTTTCTGGAGAAAATCATTGCGTTGGTTTTGTCCATATCAAATTGTAACTGCCAATCAGTTCAATATTTTTCCAAAGTATTCAGACAATGTTGAAGCCCAGAAGGAGTTTCGGAAATTGAAACTAAGTCATAAGCAGAAAAAAATGCGATTAACAGGCATTAAATCATTGAATCAGGCATTTTAAAATAAGTAAAAGAAAACAATAAATGTTGTTAATAACATCAAATTTGAAATGGAGATTTTTTTATTCAAATGTAGTTAAAAATGTCGACATATTTTTTCCCAAAATTGATAACCCATACTAATAATAATCAATTATATCTTAATAATATATTGCGTATTTCCTTTAAAATGGATATAATAGTTGCCAGCGATAATAAATAACCTTATAGTATCATATAATGGTCATTACATTTCAAAAATACAAAAACTCTTTATAGTAAGTAATTTTATTTTACTTAGCCTCTTTGAAATTTGGGCCGTATTTTTTAATGTTAGATACGTTCACTTATATACTCACACCTCCACACAATGCAGAAAAATTAGTTAGACAAGAACGAAATAAGGTGCAAATGAAATATTTCATATTCAAGTGAATCAATAAAAACGGCATTTTCTTTTTAATTTTTGATGCGCTATATTGATCAAAAAGTAATTACTGTGTGTAAAGCTCAAGGCTCCGTAAAACATCGCAGCTTCTATATTTGTCTACATATGTTTAGTGTCAAGTTCTGTAGGTGATCAATACCAGGTATATGTAGAGGATTCACAACAACCATGCCACGAGGAAAACAAATCATCTCTGTTTTTTGTTTTCTTTGGAAGAAAACGACTTTAACAAAGCACAGAAAATTGTTGATGGTATGCATCAATTATTTTTCGTAGCATTGATTTGCAAAGCGACAATGGTGGCTATTGTACACAATCGCCAGAATGGTAAATAGTGATCTACCAAATCAATTATTCATAACTGTTCTCTGGGTGTAACTTTCATTGCTGACATGGACTACATTGTCAAGAGCGCCCCTTTTGACAGTACACGCAATACTTCTGTCCGCCCGGAACCTAACCACAATATATACCAACGCGTTTCCAGGACGAGGTGAAATGGTAAAATTTGTCTGGCAACTAAGTTTGCTGCTGCTGTTGCATCGGGCTAATAGTGGGTGAACTGACAGAAAACTTCGATGATAAACATGTATATATAAATACACTCATATTCTAACCTTCATCTTCAGTGTTACACATTTGTCTGTACAGATGTTGCTTCAAAGGCTATCGGTGTACAGATACCAATAAAGATGGAGGATTCGCTGTAGTACAGGTATGTTAATGTTTGCATGATGGGGTAATTATTTTTTAATTAATTATTTTAATCATAATAACTACATCTGTTCTCACAGATGAGAACTAAGATTAATCTGATTTTGCATTTGCTTGTTCGTGTTTCGAAACACATTGAAAAAGACTGTATATATTTTAAGAGATAAAAGATTTGTTTCTATGCGAAAATGTTTGTCAGTGTTTAAATTTCATCACGTTTAATATTTCTACACTTATTATACTTATTATGCATGCCAACATGTTTGAAGTGAAACAAAAAAGTCTTCATAACTCATACTTCACAAATCACTTCATCTCAAAATAATGCTTGCTGTGATCATTTAATGTTGCTTAGAACACAAGACAATCGGCCCTCCCACCTTCAAAGCTATAACATATGCGTTTCTTGCCATGGAGTTGTTCTTTTATCACAAAAGATGTATATTCTAAAGCTTATTTCATCTTAAACAATGATCCCAGCAGTGTACTACACCACCAAAGATTGTTGGTTCCTTTAATATTACTGACAGACATCTCCTTAAGTAAGAGGTGTATAGTCATATTGGAAACATTTAACAAACCTTATTACCTCAAGATCGGGGTCAGAGCGTTAATTCTGCTATTTGTTGAGCTTATTGTGTTCATTGAGTCAGAAACCAAAATTCATGGCGTCTTCTGTACGTAATGAAAAATGTTCTTGTTTGAAAGTGACTTTTCTTTTTTTCTTTTTTATTTGCATTTGATGTGTAATTGTATTTCAATGTATCCAATCTCTGTAGTTGATAAAAATATAACTCCAAAAAAGTTTTAGTTGCTATCTTTTTTTTTAGTTGTTCAGAAAGGAAAGCTTACTGCACAAATCTATTACAAAATAATCTGCAGGGTCCATGATTTTCAAGTATACTCTTTATTCGCCAGTTTATAAACGGAAGTATATCTAGTTAACATCGTGTAGTGAAGTGATTTTCTTTATGTGCAAATATGAAAAAAAAAAAGAAATGTCATGAGTTCAAGAATATTGATTCAAAAAAATTACTGCAACGTGAATATTGAAGCGATTAATTGATCATAAGACAAAAAACAATGTGGGTCAATACAATACATCGGCCTCATTTTCTGTTTGAACACCTTGCATACACACCAAATATCACGAATAATCATTAAAACACAAAAACTTTAAAAGCTTTCAAAGAGACTGGAGGGTATTATTGTTTGTTCTAAATCACATCACGTTATGCTTTTCAGGAACAATTGCTCAAAAAGCAATATTAAAATTCAAACAATAATGGCAAGTGCCTTATTGATTTGATTTTTGATTTTCATATTCGATATGCTATGTTCGATACATATGAAATTATAAAACGGAAATGAAAATTGCAGTGGATTTGTTTTTTTAGGGGGGGGGGAATTTTACAACAATCCGAAACAAAACCCTCTGTAAAGATTGCAGATGACGAAAACCATTCTTAAGACATTAGTTAAAAGCTGATTGTTTTGTACTTACATGTAACATGGTAGCCTATGTATTCAACTCATTTCTGATGACATTCTGTTATTTCTGCAGTTTAACTCTCGATGTTTTGTTTAATCATTCAAACAAAGCTTTCCCTCTAGTTATGAATCAACGATGCTCTTAATGTTTTTTTAAAATGCAAACCTGTTTACATCACGAGCTCCCAAACAAAGATAAAAAAGTATGGACATTTGCAGTTTCCAAAGAAAATTCGCATGTCTTGAAGAAAAAGTCTACTAAATGGTAAAATTGTCTGCGAGTCAAAGTACCTATCGATTTGCATCTTCGAGATTTTTTTCATCCCCTGTTTTAGAAATATTGTTAGGCAGAAAGCATAGGCTACATGGCTAAGACGTGGTTCATTACGGATATACACTTTGTCATTGTTCATAGTGTGTTATTTTTCTCTTGACTTGTCAATATTTTATGAGTGTGGCTCATCTTTAAGCACCATCTCCTTACTCTCGACAGGAATGAAGGTTTTCATGCAGTGAGTATCCAAAAATATTGACATATCTAATCTAATGTACCACAGAGAGTTTATGTCATATCTTTTACGTCGATATTGTTGCTGCAAAACCACTGTATTGTAAAGGGGGAAAACACCAACAAGTGTAAAGTGTAAATTAATTTTTTAGATGATGTATTTTTTTTATTTTTAAGCTTCATATTTTGCTAAAAATTTACGGTAAATTTGTTTTATCCAAAATGAATTCAAAAAAGTAGCATTTTTATCAAATGTATAAAAAAAATGATTCAGATACAAATTGATATAATGCAATGTATTTTAAAAAAGCTTTTACATGCTTTTTTGGATATAACAACTAAATGAGATAAAAGTGGGGGGAAACTAGATATTGATAATGCACTAGAATTATATAACTTTCCTTCTCAAATTAATGGTTCAATATTGTATTATCAAAAAGCGATATATGATATCTGGTGGTTAGCAGATCTGCACTATAATTGCCTACATGTTGTGGAACAACCTTTAAAATTCATGATTAGATAAGTTTTGTATCTTTTTCTTTGGAACCAAATGATTGCAAAGCAGATTTAAACTTTTTGTGCAGTACACCTCTCTGCTCTCAAATACCTCTGTAACGTCGACAGTCTGTATGTAATCTGTTATCAAGAAATCTACGTCTCTATAACGTAGACGTTTGGCTTCCTATTTATATTTTTTTTAAAACAGTAATAAAAGGTTTATACTTGTACCATATTAATTATGTTGCCTTAGCGCAATATTTCTCTCCTAAGCAGATTATAGTCCTTTTGAGAAAGTGAAACTATAATCTAATCTACTAGCGTTTCAGAATAAAATTTTCTCAGGAAAGGAATGCAACATTATTAAATTTAGCAAAGAAATTTTCCTTTGATAACTTGATAAATCCCATGCGTTGCGTAATATAGATGATGCTCTAAAGGTCACTTACATACTCCACTCTGCAATGTTTTCATTAATCATGATGTATAAGAATCCTGAGTCTTCATTCAACTAAGCGCAATAATTAGGTAATGACTCGGCATCGTGCTATCGCAATAAGCGGATTAAATAACACTGGGCCAATCGTCGTGCCGTCTTCATCGACACGGAATACGCTAATCAGCAGTTAATCAGGATTAATATCTCCCGGGAAATATAGAGAGTTGAGTGTCAAAAAATCAATACACTTATTTCCAAAATTGGCATTTAAGGAAATAAGGCCATAATTGTCAAAAAGAAGTTCGCAAGTTTCACCTTTTTGTTAAGGGAACATCGAAACCTCGAAACTTTAATGGACTTGCATACAATTTAATTACTATAAGTGTGACCATGAAAGCAGCCTTTTGATTAGCTTTTCTATTGCTCCCATATGAAAGATAACAAATCTTTGTATCTGGCGTGTCACTTCAGAAGTTTGAACCTTCTCGATTTGGGAACAACAAAATTTTAATGAAATTGCAATTAATTAACTTTTTAAAGGTGTGATAATGAAAGCAACCAAATTTTAAGATATTTTTTTCTAATGGAAGAATCAGAGAGAACACAAATCTTTGTATCTACTTTGAGTCCAATTATTATTGGGTATACTACATGATGACCTGCCGCTCTATCAATGGCAATCTAATGAGAGCCGCTGGCTCGTCTATTATTGAGGTGTTGTATCTATCCCCCGTGTTATTTCCTGGTAATAGAGTTGGCGGCTATATTGTGACAGAGTTGGGGAAGATGAATGAAGATGTTATAAAGGCTTTGGTTCATGTAGTTTTTGTGGGAAGAAACTTTATATAAAAGATTAAGATTGGCAACTGCTGATGAAGTGCAGATAGTGTAGATTAAAAGGAATCATTACCTTTAACTTCAAAAACCGTTCCTTTCTATGTCCCTTAGGTTTTGAGAGCCTCAACATTTGTATACAAACTTTGCTATTCGAAGCGTCGAATATCAATTTCTTTTTATATTTTCATAAAACAGCGCATGGTTTAATACTTTTCTTTGATGAAACAATATGATAGTTAAGCATTTTACGTTCCGTACGTTCTTTTAAGTTAAATAAAGTTTTGGCATTTATTTTTGAAATGAAATAAGTAATTTTCTTCATGTAACACTTAATTTTTATTATAGGTTCATAGACCCCAGAAAAAGTGCGTAGAAAAAGAAAACAACAAATTAATCTTATGCTAGGGTAATTGGGCATATTTTATCTATCGTTATATACCTTATCAGACTAAGGGGAATCAATCCTCGATGGTTTCCTTGCTGTCTGCATACAAGTGGGTCTGATTCCTGGAGCTAGCTATGTCAGCACACGTAAATTGTCGTAATTGTTTAACCTTTTATCCTCTATATTATACATGTATGCGTTTTAGAGGATATTGTAATTGCTAAAAGAAGAAAGCAATGTCCTAAAAGAAAAGGTATTCTGAAAGGTTTTAAGAACATAAAAATGTTCTCAATGCTAATAATAGTTTTAAACGAACTATTTTTCTGATAGATAAAACATTACCAAAGCTTGAAATGGTATCCGTTCTTAACATGCTATCCAAGAAAAAATCATGTAGACATTTTTTTTATCTTCATGGATAATCATTTCACTTTCTATGCATCTTTACCTGTACATAAGAACATCTGACACAGCCAAATATCTAAGTATCTCTTTACTCAATAACTTCTCTATGTTTCCTCTTTGAAATAAAAGATCTAATTTTCCAGCTGCAAGGAGAGCAACATAAACATTATAGCAAATAAACTTTTTGAAAGGTTCACTTTGCAACATCATGGTTAAACGTAAATTCAAATATCAAAGTCTTCTTTATACCTTGATGGAAGATGCTTTGTTCCAATAAATGTAATTTTGCATATTAGGTTCTTGCAATATTCATACCTTTGATATATGGTAAGGATATAATGGTTATATGATTATTAGATTCCAAACTGTATGCATTTAGTGACCGTTCGTTGAACTAGATAGATACCAAGGTGAGAGTCCAGTGTTTATATGAACAGTATGGAAACCAATATGTTTCGATACAAAATACAATAATTTCACATTTATTATATACATGTATGACAGGTTTCGGGCAAGATTGAGAACAGGAAGTATGCGAAGATTCTAAATTGTTTGCTGTAGGTGCTCGTAGGTTTTCATCGCCTAAGTTCCATCTCCTCAGAACTTGGGGAAATAAATTGACTCAATGGGCTCAATGGCCAGGATGATTACATCTGGATGTTTCTAAACCTATATTAACAATTGGGCAGAGCAAGTAATGTGAAGATACTAGAAGCTTTCTTTCATATTGCGTTTGTTGTAATTTATGATAATGTCAACATGTTTACATATACGCGATATTAAACCAATTAAGCGACTGAGTAGGGTCCATCGAAGTATAATAATCTTGAACGCTAACCTACGTCAATTGTCTCTATGTATGATGCTCAAGTCCGTATATTTGAAAATTTGCTATTGAGCTTAACAAGTAAATAACTTGGGTAGATATTGGTTTTTCGAAAGAATTTTTGCCAGTGAACTTAATATGCTGCTACAATATAACTTGTGTCTGGAAAGTTCAAATGAAGTTCGATGAAGGGACAGGATAGAAATAAGTTGGTGTTTCTTAAGCTATTTTTACAACTTTAAGAATTGACAGTATGTTTATTTAAGCGTTCACGGAATTGCACGGGGTCTAGCAGGTGGACAAACTGTGAAATTTTCCTTTTTATGGAAATAAAATTGATTTGAACATTGATTATGCTACAATTTTGGTGTTTAATTTATTCAGAGACAAACAGAACGCTGGTTTTGAACTTTACTTATGCACACATCAAAAAGCGTGGAGGAAAAGCATGCACTGAAAAAAAAAGAAAGTTAAATAATACTTATTAAATGTATCTGTTTAAAATATTATTGGATATTTCAATGTTTGGTTTTTTAAGTGAGGAATGTAGCATAAAATTAAAACAAACAAAGTGATCTGGCTGTGGGGGTTTATGCTGACTTGGTGTTATCGTTAAGAGCAAGTGAACCCAAGCAATAAACAAAAAGCAAAGGATGAGAACCCTTTGAATTACAAATTGATTCTATTCTGCCCTTGCCCTCACTGCTGTGTTATCTTCTTTATTAATAAAACACCATGGCCCGGAAATTAGAGACCTTCTGTTTACAGGTTATTGGCTTATCGAATAAAACAGAATGATTTTTTTGTCTACACATGTTGCTAAATAATGGTTTACTCTAACTACAACCATTGATTGTAAGGTGTCGACATTACGGTGAAGGAACGTGGAAAATATGATGTAAGTTTATCGTTACTCACGCTGTTTTATTATTCTTACATATTTCTATGTTTTACAGTACTGTGGTTTCATCAATATTCGTTGAATACCAATTTTCGTGGATTTCGTTGTTTAGTTGATCCACGAAATTAAATGTTCATTGAAGTGCAATTTTTATTAACATTTTGTATTGATAGGGTCATTGGCCACGAATTTACGTATCCTTGAAACTGTGATTTTCACTTTATCCACGAAAATTGATGCCCTTGAATATTAATGAAACCACAGTATTTATCAATTGACGTGTACACGTGCCTCTCCATTATTGCCATTGTTTCGTTTCTTGTTTTAGAAGCCATATATTGTCATTTATTTAGACTAAATACGTCACCGAGCATATACGAGCGAAGACAAACGTAAAAGCTAATAATGAGTGATACCATAAGCTATTCCCTTTAAAAACATGAAAGGAGTTTAAATGGGTTAAAATCATCACTTAAGACATATTACTATAAATGATTTAGAGATAAAGGGATTTTTGTTTACGGCTATTTACCAACCAAATTCACAAACAATCTTGGAGATATAGAATCGTTGGTTACTTGTTTTAAACTCTCTCTCTCTCTCTCTCTCTCTTTCTCTTTCTCTCTCTCTCTCTCTCTCTCTCTCTCTCTCTCTCTCTCTCTTCGATTGGCTCTGCTAGAAACATATACTCTATAGGTCTATTTTGAGGATACAAACTCACAAGAAATAATCTGCATTGCATAAATGTCATCAGTACTTGCCTCTTTTTCCATACTGATTACATCAAACTGTTAAATTAAAATACAAGGCTACATCGAGATTTTAAAAAAAGTTGGGTTTTATTAAACACTTAATCCTAACTCGCAAATTTACATCTACGTATTTTCATATATCCTTTATAATCTATAGGAATGCTACTATGATTGCATTATTCATCATGAAATTTAAAGATACTTCCATGTAAATTTTATACAAAAATGCAATCATTCATTTGTTTAATAATCACTTTATAAATTAACACACCCGATATAAAATCGTAGAAGCTATTATTTATTCGTGGGAATATCGTATCAATCGTATAACTTCGTACGCATTCGTAAAAGTATCGTATAAAAATCGTCTTCCATGTTTACTTGCTCGTAGGAAAATATCAAAACGTTCCTTACTTAATCGTTGAAATTCGTACATAAATCGTCACAACTCGTTCTGTTATCGCACAGACATCGTACATTGTCAAGTAGATATCGTAGTCGAGTCGTACTAGATTTAAAAAAGCACCTCTGTAGAACCATCGCAAGACTGATCTGGCGAATTATGGCGACTTTTTGCTTTTAGTAATTCGTGGGCAATTGTAGTATAAACCGTGAAAGTGTGACAGGGGCTTTACCTAAGAACAACAATAGGCAGTTATTTTAAATGTTAACATGTCCAATTCAGTTTCAATGTTTAAAAAAATCAGAAAACATGTTAAAGTAGTTTTTTTCCTAAAATTGTTGTTTGTTGGATATATTGTTTTGTATATCTGACGTCATCTTAATGAATACGTTATAATGATGATGAATGAAATTTTGATAATCTTTCTGTATTTATTTTTAACCCCCTTTGCCTAAAATTTAGAATTGGTTGGCAATAATCAATAGATATGAAGATAAAGAAAAAACCTGAGTTTTATCTTCATCTCCATATCTAGCTCATTTCTGTATTTGTTAACTGAGGTTATGAAAAAGGTACATCATATTTAAAAATTTCTCATTCGTACTGTTCGGTGATTCAACAACAAACTGAACTCTCTGAAAATTTTCGGGGGGGGGGGGGGGGGTTGCATTGTTTAATTCATTGAGTCATTGATACACGTAGATTGATAATGAGTAAGCGAATGTTCTTTGCTGCTGCGTAATTGTCCATTTGGAATACGAAAAACGCAATTTTGTTTCACGTACATTAATTTTTAATTATATAATTCTCTCATGCTATAATGGATAATGGTTTAATTTTGAGAGTCGCAGAACGATGATTCCTTTTGATATTGGTTGAGATTTTACAAAATTAACGGTGATGCTGAAAAATCGTTGATTAAAAGCACGTTGTCAACATTTTACTAGCATTAAGTCTTCCCGCCTATTCCGAAATTTGTTTAAGCTAGGCCTCACCTAAAATACTAAGTATGCTTCATCCTAATATTTATATCTAAAAGGATTGTTATTTGTTCTGTTTTACTAACAATGGACAAATTATTTGGTTATATTGCCAGCTTCAACTGTTGTTAACCGTAAACGTTTGTGTTAAATTGGTTTTGTTGTGTACAAATATTTGTTTTTGTTTAATTAAGATTTTGCAGCTTCCATCACATCCTTTCAAACTCGGATTAATGAACAACATTGATCAAAATCGTCAGCAATAAACAAAACCACCAAACCAATTTCCTCTCCAGTAATCTATCATGCAAATCTCGACTAAATCTTCATCGATTTCGTTATGTCTTAAGGGTCTCTTTGACCAACTTTGTACTCTAAAGAGCTTTTCTTTTGTTTACTGTGACATAACAACAACGTTAACGTTTGCAAATGTCTTTCCTTATATGAAACTACTGAGAGACTTTCATAGACCATCATACATTGATTTTGAAATATTATATAATATAATACAGCGTCTCCGCTTTGAACCGTTTGTTTAATCGTTCTGATAGTTTATCTTACTATGAAATTTATTTTACTTTTTGTTAAATCTAAATATAAATTCCCTACATTCAATGTACTCGGTAATTCCTTATATATGTTTAAAACTTCATAATAAATTTTAAATATAAACTCAATTATATGTTTCACTTGTCTGTTTTATTACAACTATTTACATCGTTGTTTGATTTCAAATTTTCCATGCTTGAACACTAATTATAGTGACGTGGTCTAAAATACTGGTAAACCCACATCTGATGTCAAATATTTTTCTCATAATAGAAAATATATACCCTCTACCTAGTGTTATAAGGTAGATGGTATATATTTTTGATAATGAAAAAATATATAACGTCAGCTGCCTGTGGGTAAACCCTAAACTACTATTTAAGGATTAAGGAATCATTCTTTGAGTATTATGAGATGATAATTTTGGTCGGGGCGTGGTCAAATCCAATAAAGCCTGAAGGGCTTTATCATAGATTTGACCACACTCTGACCGAAATAATCACCTTATAATATTCAAAGAATGATTACTTATAACTTATATTCATATTATTTCCAATGTACAACTACTTTTTTTAATGTAGCACATGCTATATGTATTACTACGCGGCGCAGCCAATTTCGTTTTTCGGTTACGCTATATGACACGCCCATTAATTTTTGTGTCACTCATGTTTTATGAAGTCATTGGGTTTTAGGGTTCAAATGTTATCACAGACAAAGACAGTTGAAAATGTAAATATCGAATAAAACCTTAAACACATCCGCGGCTCAGTTCTGCTGCTACCTTGCTTATGAAAAACAATGGCTTCTGTGACGAACATTTAATCCTTATACCAGACTATAAGTTATAATAGATATAAACATGAAAATGTGAGACTGCATACATTTAAGTAAATAATCAAAAAGTCGGCAAAAGATTGGGGCCAAAAAAAAAAGGAAAATAACCAGTCAACTCAAACAATACATAACATATAGTAAGGAAGAATGAAGGGATGAAGCTAGACAAAACTTGCAAAGCACACCGATTTGGAGCCAAATAGGTCATTAGTAATTATACAATACATATTTAATACATGATAAATAAAAACTATAAGTATTAAGTTCACATAAATTTGTTTATATACATGTACATCAATACACTTTAATTAACTCTTATACAAAATACTTTATGATTCCAAAATAAACAAAAATGTTTGCACTGGCTAAAATAATATTAGTATTGTTTGAAGACAACAAACTTTCATTTGTTTAGAATATGTAAGGAATGGTTTACTTTGTGTAATCAAGCATTCAAATAAATCCCCTTTCGGGACATTACTATACCATACCTGATATATCACGAATACCAAATATTTAACAAACAATTAATGTATCAGTAATTCTATTGTAAATATTTACTCATAGCAAACAAAAAACAAAAAACAAATGCCAATGAGTTTTCCCTTAAGACATACAATAAAAAAAATCATTTGTTTTTAAAGAGATAGCATACACAATGCGACAGATTGCTGGATTAAGACTCCATTTCGTTTTGCAATTTCGTGACCATTTTGATATTTTTCCTAAAAGTATGTTTGATAATAATTAATTTTAATATAAGTTTCCAGCAGTCTTGTATCAAATTCTCATTAGTTTTTCGCAAATGGTTGCTGATTTTATTAACAACGCGTCGGAAAATGTCGACCCGTATAATGTAGCCTATAATTGAATTGTTTTCAGTTTGCAAAAACATGTCCCATTACCAGCCATCTGTTATTGATCAATGATTTTTCTTCATTTTTACCCAACATCTCTGTCATCATATGAATAATTGATCTACCCAACTATTCAATAAAAATATTATTAATTACTGAGACGGTAATACCACCCTAATCATTGTGAATTTTTTTTCCAATCTCACAGGATCAAAATGAGAAACCAAGCCTTAAATAAGGAAGAATTGTTTTATCGCGTCGGATAAATTTAAAATATACGTTCGTATGACAATAAAAAAAATATCGGCCATGAAGAGTTTGTCTCTTTATTGCCTCTTGATTATCTTTTTTTCTGAGCCTTGTTTATTTATCCACTAATGGATTTACTATCTGTTTCAGCCTGGGAGAATGCTCTTTCCGCCAGCTAATTAAGATGGTCCCCTCTCGAAATGCGACTCAGATATGTAGCAGTGAACAGACAACGCAGCCCAATATAACTCAGAAGGACTCAGAAATCGAAGCGGTGCTCTATATCGTTGTAACATTGTTATTTTACTCGCTGGGAATAATCATCGGCATTATTTTGTATCTGAAGAGAGAGAAGCAAGAGATTGAGGAGGATAAATGGTATGACGAGTTTTTATCATACGCTGAGGACCCAAATACGGCTTTACGGTATTCAAGGGTTCAGCAAGTTGTGGCTAGGCTTAATTACTTGGAACAGCAGAAACTGAAGAGGGAGAGAGCACCAACAGACAAAAAATTATCAATAATGGAAAACAGACGGACGACGTGTGAAAATTTAACGATTGTGGAAAGTGAAAAAGCAGACGAGAGGCAAAATGTGTGTGACCAACAATGTTGTGTAGTGGACGAATGTGGAGAAATGGCGGATTCCAATGTATTTCAGCAAGACGGAGAGTCGATCTCGGCCGTTGTTGCCAAACTTATAGATCCCGAAAAAGATAAGTATCTACTCGAGGATTCCTTTGAAGACAATATTAAAAAAGGCATTCCATCGTCCTGTTCTATGCAGTCTATCAAGGATTACGAAGAGGAGCCGAGACGTAGCGAGCGTTCTTCTGTGTCGTCTGCCAACGAAGAAACTTTGATTGGAGAAGAAAAGACTAAGTTGCTAACAGAAGGCGACAATGTATTTGATGATTCCTGCACAGATCAACAACAGAAGAAAATCAAAGGATGTATAGTCACAAATGTTTAGCGGACGTCGATCGGACGTACCGGAGATGTCTTGAAAAAATTAAATTACAGACCAATGCTGCCCATGGCAGTTGCAATTTGTTTACGACGTTTTAATACTCGTGTGAATTTGGCTGTGCGTGTATCGATTGGCTGCAGATGTTAGATGGAAATATTTGATATGTGTTTTTCACATCGACCAATGTTAAAACGATTATGTATACACTATTTTCATCGAACGAAAATAATTAACTTCAGTAAGCAGTAATTCATATCTGAATCGAAACAACTGTTTTGTTTTGTGCATATTTTGTATGTTTATATGTTAAAACCAGTATTGATCTTTGCACGAATTTGTGAGTAAAAATATGAATGTTATTGTATTTATGCATATTTTTTTCAAAGCTTGTGAATTTGAAATGATGAGCGGTTGAGAACATTGGATTAATCCCTTTTATACCCGCAAATTTACGCTGTATTTTGCGATCGATAGCGAAAAATATAGAGAGGTCTTAATATCTTTTCTTTTTTATGTTGAAAACCCTAACTTTTTCATTAGTGAACACTTCTTAAGTTTTCTACAATGTTTTAAAAAACCATGAGATACTACAACAGTAAAAAAAATTACACAGTCTAAAACTCTTTTCCATGATGTATGCAGCAAATATTTAACCGACCTTGTTTTTTATACGCAATGAAATACATGTATGCTGTGGTATTAACATGTTCAATATTTTAATGATTTCATCGTTATGGAACAATATAGATTCTAATTCTACGTCTTAAAGTTTTCTAAATGTTTGACTGAGCGAGATTTATCTCTCCAAAATATGCAGTACGAGAAATATGCAGTAAGAAAATCTTTAATTTAAGGAACATGTTTACGTAAAATCGCTGCAAAAAATGCAATGTGAGAGTTTCGAAACAGAATAGAGCGTCTTAATTCAATTATTCTGAGAAGAGATAAATGTTTAAGACTGAAGTTAACAAAACTTGAAGTGCTTTGTATTCAGCACTAACATCCTGAAACTCTCCATTTTTCTAATGTATTGAAGATTCGCTAAATTCAGAATTCTGAACAAGACATAATTGATCTCAAAACTATCATTAGGAAGGCTACAAAAAAGTAAATGGAAGATCCATTTTAATAGAATATAATAGACTTCAACATATCTCTCTCTCTCTCTCTCTCTCTCTCTCTCTCTCTCTCTCTCTCTCTCTCTCTTTCAGCGTTTGTTCATTTTCTCAGATTGAAAACATTAACAATGTTCGTTGGAATCGAAAAAGATACAAATTAATATACTGGTATGTCAATCAACCTGATTGAACCTCATAGTTAATCAGACTACCTTGGGAATATGCTTAGATGTTCTATCAGAGGAAAAATATTTATTTTAGTATATCTCTTGACAGAAGCAGATATTGAAGAAATAAAAACATACCTTTTCTGGGTTTCTTTATTTTATTTTTTTTATCATTTTTCAATCTGACAATAACATATATATATATATATATATATATATATATATATATATATATATATATATATATATATATATATATATATATATATATATATATAAAGATTACTGGACAATAAAGATTACTGGACAATATGTACTTAACTCTCAAACACTTTCAAAATGTACATAAATGTTCGAGACACACAGATGTAATTAAAATCATGTTCGCTGAAGAGAGGTTAAAAATATATGCGATCAATTCCTATGGTGCAGGAAAATACAAATCCTACACGAGAACTTATAGTTAATAAATTTGAACCAAATATTTACATATACATAGTAAGGTTATTGTCATAAGCTTAGTATGTTCAAGACTTAATAAGAAGCTGCTTTATGGTCCTCTAATATGAATGGAGTTGATTTTCAACAAAACGAATCTTTCATTGTGCATTTTACGCTAAAACTCTCGATCTCTCAGTATTTTAAGTTTAATGTTTTAATTCATATTTCTCAAATCAGAAAAAGGTGTCACTAAAATCGTTCAACCATAAAAATATTACATTTAGAATCAATTTCTTGCATTTTCACAACAAAATCTCCCCTTTCTAGTCCTTAACAATCAGAAACACGAAATGTAAACAGGGAACAATCTCGGTTTTTCCGCGTGAAGACTTAGATTTCATTTGCTCTTTGCAATCAATAGAAGAAGAACATACTTAAGTTAAGAGAAGCCCTCGATTAATTGCGACGCAGTATCATACATCGTTCTTGATTCGGATTTTTTTTTTCTCCCTAATCGATCTTCTGAGTTTTTTGGGGAGAAAAGGCAACTGGAGCTATGGTTTACCAAACGTAAGAATAAAAACCTTTCTTCGGCAGACAAGTGAGGAAAATCTAATCATTGTAGTTGAGATTTCTTTAATGGCAAGTTTTCGGTCGAAACCATAACTTCAACTTTTTTTAGTTTTATGATCTTTTCTTCGTCATAGTCTTTTGTTTTGCTGAAAATCAATTATTTGTTCATTCATTTGTTTTTCAGAAAATACATTGCCATTTATGATAAGGAGTATTTCTACAGAAAGTAAGGCCTGTCTCTAGTGCTCAATTAATTCTTTGGCTAAATCTCAATAAGTGTGAGGAGTTTTTATAAGACAAAACATGCCTATATTAATAAAAAACAATTGGACAGTACAAATGAACTTCTCATATACATGTAGAAAAATAAAAGAATAGAAGTTCTTGCTAAACAACTAATCGATAGAATCCAAATCAAGCACACTCTTTATGACATATAACATGTTTGTTTTTCTAGTTGAACTTTTTATGTGTCGATTTTACTGGGAGAGAGGGGTAGTGTGGATGTGAATTTGTGTATTTTGGCCTACCCTGATACTGCTTTTTTCAGCAAAATCAAGTTCAACCAATCAAATATTTTGAGAATGAATTCGTCTGAGAAATAGAAATGAATGCCAAAAATAGCATCTTCAGTAAATGCTTGGAATCAAGGGTGAAGATTCAGGGTTGTCTCTATATGATTGCAAAAATGTTTCTGTTAAAAGTACAAATACGTCATTACGTTATTGACTAACTAAAGTTCGTACAAGTTAACACCATACAAGATATCTTGCTACAATTGTAAATATACAAGCTGGGGTTTTTTTCTATGTGAGTGTCCAATGTTGTTTCATAGCATTTTCATCCTTTATATTTATATATCGTTATGTTTTACCTTCATGGATATACTATATTATTTCAAATACAAACATTAAATAAAATATAAGCTCACTTAGTTTCTTAGTATGACAATCTGACACCACGCACATGTTCCCATGATAGATTTTATTAGATTTCGTTACTTAACCGACTTACATCTCCCAGTGGTCTCGATTTTATTTATGGAGTTCAACAAGTTTCCTCGGTATGACCTTCTTGTTCTACTTTGCTATGAACAGATATTTTGAACGTTCTCCGAGTGCCGCTGAACCATTTAGATATCTGTCTTTGATGGTAGTGCTTATATAACCATATATTTAGATATCTGTCTTTGATGGTAGTGCTTATATAACCATATTCAGATAGCGTGTTACATTTTCGTACACATAGCAATAAACGGCTGAAGATAATGGATTTGCATTTCATACATTTCAAACTGAAAGCCTTGAAGACTCACATATTGTATAGGTCGTGTACATAAGATTGTATATTATTTTTGATGTGCTAGTGTTTGACTTTCGAATTTCTTATTGATATCATAGTTTTGATTAATAACGCAGGTCAAATATCAAAAATGCCTTAAAAACAGTATAATTTTTAATCAAAACAGGGCTTAGAACGAAATTGTGTCTTATTTCATCGTTAGATCTTTTACTCCTACCAATCATGAATTGGGTGTAGACTCGCCATATGGTTCATGAATAAATCCGGATGAATTGGCAATAATGTTTAAGAAATATGAAAGACAACCTGATAAGCAACGATACGCGAAATAATGAATTGTAATAAAGCCCATGCAAATGGGAGAGCTGATATACCGAGGACTCCGTCTAGGTTTATCCTGTTTGTCAGATACCCCTTGGATGTATAATTATGATAACTGTTTCATATTATGTGATATTAGTCTCCAAAACTCATTACATATTTGCATAGTAGTTTGATACTGATTCTTACTCTTTTGATCTTTATTTTTGGGGGTTTTTTTCGAAAACCAGTTGCATCCATACCTGTTAGTGTTCTTATTAAAATCTTGGCAAATCATCATTCTTAGCCAAATATCTCCACAATCTAATTAAAATTTTGTGAAGCAATCTATTAGGAGCGGATCAAAGCGGATCAAAGATCTAATTTAATTTAAATTATATCTCCACCGCCTCGTTGTCATATCCACCAATGTTTGCTTTGAACGTGTCTGTAAGTAGCATTCCCACAAATATTGACTACAACTGACGTTAATAAACCATAATAAAATCATTACAATTGCTTTAAAATATATCCAATCATATCAATGGAATTCCTGCCAACATTATATTAAAGATATGTCTAGACAGTGTTAGTTGATATTAGAAATCATCGACGTATTAAATATCTTCATTTTGCAGAACAATCTCCATATGGTTTATAATTTCTGTTTTATTTCCCAAAGGGACATTGCTATGGAGCGAAATCCTACAATGGCTTGAAAATTGTACCTCAATATCATCAACTAGTCCATGCAGTCGGCCATAGAACGAAACAAGAGTAAACTAATAAACAGTATTAGACTATATGTGACATGTAAACTTGATACTTAACATTTTTTTTTCAAAACCATGGGGACCATCTTTGGCAATTTCAGTAATTTTTAACTCACCAAATCAAAGTTCATGATTAATTTCCTGCTTTTTAGCGTCTGTCGTAATTTTGAAAAAAAAATTAACGCTTTCTTTTCCTTCTCTCGAACCACTGAGTCAATTTCAACCATTAGGGCAAAGGACGGGTTCCTTCCAATGCTTTATAATTAGTTAATTAGGATGGAATGTTCAACACAAATTTTCGCCGATCAAACTCCCATTGTTATTGTACACATAGACATTTTGCATTATTGACGAAATGTCCGGAAAACAGAAAAGATCTGTCAAAAATCTTATATAAAACTATATATATGTAATTTCAATCTAGCTTGTGGGAATATAATATGATTAATACCTTGTTCATGTATTCATATTCAGCATAAACCATTTAAAAATAAAAATATGTGTTGCTAACTCTGTATCTCGCTTGAAACTTGAAAACTTCATTATAAATTGTGATTCCCATTAGAAATTATATCCCTTAACCAGGCATTGTGAACTATATAAATAGAAAAATAAAATTTAGAATTCCAGCTTCTATTGTGACAAAGCTATACAAGAATAAAAAAAACCTCTGTTAAATTATTTTTCCTCGCCAAATCCTGAGTTGAGTTATTATCGTTACAGTGAAATGCGGGGTCCATATTGTACATGTATTGCATTTACGAATGGTAAGAGTTATATAATGAGCAATTGATATCTTAAAGAGCATTTGTTATGAATAAAGGAAAAATGATATATTTCTATTTTAAAAATAAACAGAGATGCCATGGGAAATGAAGGTCGTTGCAACTTTAGTCATTTATTTTACCTTTGTATCTGTGTCTTCCGGTAATGATCATACTCGTACTCCAATCCCTCAAGGTAAGATAACCTGGAAATTAGCATGGTCACGATTTTGGTCAAATTGTATATTTTTTTTATTATCATTTACAATGCATTAGAAATGCATTTCTAATGATCGAATGACTTTGAGAGTCAGTCGAGGACTTATGAGTCAGATACAGGGCTCACAATTCTTCGTCGTGTAAAAAAAGGATCGTGTCCTGTTTTTGTTTACATAGGTTTAATATACCAGTAAAAAATGTTTTTCGAGCTGATTTCTCTATTTTCCTATGCTAAAAACAAAACTATGAATGTTGCTATTCTGGTACAATTACTACACTTTTGACTCAACACATGTGAGCTGCTTGAATTTCACTTCATATTTATTCTTAAATTACATGTTTAAATCTAAATAAAAATCGTTAAAAGACACAGCTGTTTAAAAAGAAAGAGTGTTATGCAATCATTGCAACTATTTTGAAGCCTTTGTATTCGAAGACAAAAAAATCAGACGACATAATATTTTACGTAAAAATTCATTGAGTAGTAAAGCAGAGAAGCAGATGCATGGTAATTTTTTTTATTTAGATGATATATGAAATGGCAGACATCATAAGAATCATTATTCAAAAATGCAAGAAATGAAGTTCAAACATGTGGATAAAATTAAACTACGTTATTTCACCTACAATTAAGGTTTTTGTATACAGGTATTTGCTAAAGTAACATTAAAATGATGTTGTTCTGTAAGTAATTTATACTAGATTTTGCAGATCAATATATCAAGGCTACAAA
Source organism: Magallana gigas (assembly GCF_963853765.1). NCBI lineage: Eukaryota > Metazoa > Mollusca > Bivalvia > Ostreida > Ostreidae > Magallana > Magallana gigas. The sequence goes on along the minus strand of NC_088859.1, from coordinate 15,272,672 downwards.
GTGAAAGTGAAGTTTTTTTCTCGGTTGATGTGATTGTGAAGAGAAAAATTGTTACGTGATATGCATATCTTTTACTAATTAACAGTTCTTAATTGTCAATGAGTCCATGACTTAATTAAATTAAAAATTGTTAATAAGTAAAAGACATGTAGACGAGTCATAACCGATCTAATTGATATCTTCACACGCATACTGTCTACTTTTATAATACTCACATATACTTTTCATCTTCGCTCATGTAACGTTATGTTTTAAAAAAGATGATAAGAAACAGTTATAATCGTGCATGGTAAAATAGTATATATACAAAATGGTTTAATCATACTTGTTAGCATTGCGTTTTACCTCAAATGTGAATACAAACTTGAACATTATTTTATTAGCTACTGCAGTTCAACGGATATGAGCATCACAATTCCCCTTCCCTCTAGGACGCCTAGAATCGCGCCGGGTATAGGACCTTGTAACAACTTTAAAACGACCAGTGACATCAGCCTCAACCCTCACCCAATGACTGATGGGTATACTCTTCTAGATACGTGAAATGTGAAAAAGGTTTTTATTCTATGTTTATATGTCTATATACTAGGACATCATTTCATAAAGCTAAGTTGTTTCTCTACAGTCGATAAGAGGTCAATATAATTATCGTAACGTTCACTGAAGTCCCTTAATTTCTTATAATAGTTTACACAACAAAATTGCCACATAAAAGAGAATCCGATTCCTCTGTCAATTTTGCCCAATATGCATTTTTAATTCTTTGATTTCTTTATATGAACAAATTAATCCTATGAAGAGATGTTGCACCTCTACTTAAAAGTGGTGAATTGAGATTAATTAATTTTGAAAATGGTTTCACTATCTTTCCATATATTTCTCTCAATTTTTTTTTACTATTTTCAGAGAAATGTCAAAATTTACGGATCAAGTCGTATCCCTACAGCAACACCGATAACTGTCGCGCCCACTGGGCTTGCAATTTTGGAAAAGCAACGACGACCTGTTGCCCAGTGGGCTTTAGATACATTTCATATCGAAGTTGCGTGGAAGACCTTAAATGTAAGGACATATGTCCCCCAACATTTCACCAAGAGGGGCAATGCGACATCAGGTTGATGTTTAACAGCCCGACAAATATGAGCAGTACGTAGACAGTTCAGGGTGGGTTAAAAACGAACAGCCTTGCGCACCAGGAACTCAAATTGACCCTATCACGTGCAAGTGCTCACAACTAATAGGAAAAGGTAAGATAAAACTAGTAACTCTTAAAAAAGACTAATGACACATGACCCATCCACCCTCTACCCCTGAAAAATCAATTCGCATAGTAAAATTTTAAATTTAAAAATTTCCAAATCAACTCCCTAGGAACTCCCGCCTCCGATTGGAAAAATTGTTGGATCCGCCAATGTGAAAATCATATCCTGTGGTTATTAAACCTTAACAACCTTTTTTTTTTATCAAACTCAACCTCTTTCTACGATATACATACCTTCCTTTTGATGAAACTTATTTGATATCAAGCTTTGTATAGCCAACTTCCAGTGTCTGGTGGCTTATCTCAATTAAAAAATTTATTTTTTTATCTTTACTTTTCAGAATGCAAAGCGGAGTTGTTTATACCGTTTTGCAATGACACTAATGACTATTCGGGAAATAACGTCCACGTGCTAAACCAAAACATCTTTATTTTTGGAAACGGTCAAGGTTACTTCAACGGTAAGAGTCGACTTATAGTCGACCTGTTCTCGAACATCGACCTATACACTGGTTTAGTGATCAGAATGGGGTTTATTCAAGACATGAATGCGGGCGGTACCCATGTCATTTTTAGCTTTGGCGATTGTTGTGATAACCCGGCTGCCATGATGATGGTCAGTAGCAAAGCCAACCTTCATTTTAAGGCGAAACAATACGACGATCGATAGATTTATTACATTTCATTTCCCAGTCCTGGTAAGATGTCCTTATTTTCATTATTGGTGACAAATTCAAAATATTTCGAAAATACTTTATACTGTGTTTACACTTTTTCTCCATTAAAGATATGTCTAATGAAGCTATAAAGTTAATTGCATGGAATCGTTGAATCGTGTCATATTAATGAACAGTTTTGCTCACTTAAAGAAGACTGTTCGGTTTTGCGAAGTCGCCTTTAATTCATGAAGAAGGCTGGTTTCTCGCCCTCGGATCTACCTTAGAATATTTAACAATGATTTTTAGCCATAAACTATATCAAAAAGAAAAGGAAAAAATTCCAAAATTTTTAGGCTTAATATTTTAATATTTTTCTATATCTTTATACAGAGCTCTTTAGTCTTGAGGAGAGTGATTAAGTCTAAGAATGACCATAGCCGCCCAGCCCTCTTAATGGTTGATTATGCTTAAGTAACCTGAAATACCTATGTATCATCTATGAATGATTATATACCACAGAATGGTAAATGGAACGGGGCGTATTACATGCTTAGTACAATGTCACTGGAAGGAAACGTGAATGGAATAGGTCTAGAAAAGAAGACGAATGGATCCATTAAGCAATCACAGGCGGCTCCTCGTATTGGATAAGGAAGATGGTTTCAGAACTTCAAGGGTTATATGGACTATGTAGCGGTGTTCCTTTGCAGACTAACGAACCTGTGAGGAAATGCACTCCAGTCCATTTTTGAATTTTGAATTTTTTTATTTAACTCATGAAAGTCGTGGTCAGAATTTAAATGAGTGCTTATAAAACATTGAAATATGTAGTCTTAAGTTGAATATCTTAAAATTTAAAAAAAACGAGTTTGTTTCTGTTTTAAACACCATCCCTTAATGACATTAAAATTGGTTTATTATCATTTTCAGTCTCATATACGGAATTTTACGTGATTATCCTCCATAAGAAAGCCAGCTGGATTTTATACATACATACATGTGTCATCCAAATAAGAAAATACACCGAACAGCACCGTTAGCCGTTCCAATCACAACTTTACAGAGTTCAATATTTGCAAATTCTCCAAATCCCATTTACGACTTTCTTGAAATTTTTGAACCAGTGAATCAGTTGGTTTTGAGTAACATTTCTTCAGTATCAATCTGTTTCTTACATATGCAAATAATTATTGAATTATTCATGCGGATATATTTACATCTATCAAATATTATTCCCTCTATTTCTTACGAAAATTTATAGTTAATTCATAGCTCTATAGAAACAGCCAGACTGAAATCTACACGCCCCGTTTATCGATTAGTCGAAACCTACAGCGACCTAAGAAAAATCACGGACTGCACGAAATAATCATGCTGGTGTCAGACTCCAATTCTCACAGGAGACGATTTGGCTGTTTCTTTTAGCTAACGTACTTATGTACGTTAACAGAAATTTAGTGAATTTTACTTACTTTTCATAATCGATTTATTAATTTGTTAAATGAAAGATGTTAATATAAACAATAAAATGCCAAATGAATCACCAAAGAAAGCATTTTATTGTTTAAATAATACACTCAGTACCGTTAAGGCCAGAGGGCTGTTTAACCCTTGGACTAGTTAAGCCTTGAGGTCATTTTCATACTGAGAGTTGTGTTTGGCAACAATAGCTTGAGCCTTTTACTGCTTAGTTCTGAACAATGTTCACATCTATCGTAATGTTCATACAAATGGATTTATACTTATTTAGAGAGATCATTGCAGAAAAAGGTATTGTTACGGTTGATTGCTTTCAGTTCAGTTTTTACTTTTTCATAAATGCCTTCAATCATCTTCCCAAGTCAAGGGTTTCTGATCCGCTCCGCTCTACATAAATGAAGAGGGATGCGGATCAGAAACTCTTGACTTGGGAAGGTGGAGCAAAGGTGCATTAAAGGAAGGAAATCGGAGTAAAATACAAAATGCACAATCCTGTAAAATAATAATAAAGATGTTTATACAAACCGATAATTTTAAGAAAAGAAAATAATGCCAACAGATGGAATCGAACCAGGATGCAAAAAAAACCCTTTTAGTATGCGACAAGTTACAGCGGTGAAAATGAGTTATTCAAACCGCACAAGATAATACATACATGTAATTATATATAAACCACTATAATACAAGTAAGTTTTAAAAAAATTGTACGGTTTTTTTTGCAAATTTTGACCTCCGGACAGGAGTGTCACTACAAAAATCCGACCTTAATATATTCCTTTTAATCAAAACCTATTAAAATATCATAGTTTTTTTTAAAGGGAAGGCCTGATGAATTTCTAGGCCAAAATTATTGCAGAAATATACCGTTTTACTGCTAAAATGATGTTTTAGCCAACTTTAAAGGTTGATTTAAGAATTACAAGCGCAATATGCTAGGTTTTAAATGAAAATTCGTTCAGTAGAAAATATCAAATGAACTTTGATTTTTAAAAGTGATTTTTTATTTTTTCCGGGAAACCGATCTCCCCTTTAGGTCAATTCTTCTGTTATATACAAGTGATCCTTTATTAAACGGCCGCCAGATGGAATATACTTCTCAACTATCAACGGGCTTCCGTAGAATTTGAACTCACTTCACGAAACATCCCGAGGAAGACACACAATTCGTGTCATGCACGAGTGATTTCCCGGGTAGACATCGAAACAACAGATGAAGTTTACAATGGAGTATTGATAGAAACAAACAGGAAAAGAGGAGGGAGGAACTATCGTTTTGAAAAGTGTGAGTGATATTGAAATGTTTAAACTGTAAAAACTCTAATAATCACATTACGCCATATTTTGTTGGGTGTCTTTTATTCACTTTTTTTAGCGAGATAGTTTGTCGGAATGGAGGAGGACTCGATTGTGATTTCTGGAATATCATGTCGGCTTCCACAGGCCGACAATGTGGAAGAATTCCACCAGAATATGATGAAAGGAAGGGATATGGTTACCCACATGAGGAGCTCACTAAATGACTCAGGTTCGAAGAGAAATCTCGTTTTAGTTGCAAAATTTCCGTGTATTTGTGATCACTTCTATCAACTTCAATTTTTTAAGTAGATGTAGACTTTTTATCCCATTTAAAAATATACAAAAATAGATATATTCCACATATGATATAAAACGCAAAGGAATTATGATTTTTTTATTTAGATGTCCACTTTTCTGATTTTATCAATATACATTGTATATAATCTAATGCTTGTAAAAAATATAACATATACAATTCAAATTCTCCATAACAACTAACAATTACTGTCAATGAAGAAATTTTATCAAAATAATCATAAGTATTTGGCTTATAAACTTGTACATAGTAAAATAACAAAAGTGTTCTCATATTTGTGTGGACTGCAGACTATGACATGACCCAGCCCTACAGTGGAACCATCAGGGACCTGACAAAGTTTGATGCAGGCTTCTTTGGTGTCCCCCCCAAGCTGGCCGATGTGATGGACCCACAGCTCAGGATGCTGATGGAGGCCACATGTGAGACATTTGTGGATGCTGGTAAAAAAAATTGTAATCCTCATTTTGATATTTAGCTCACCTGGACAAAAGAAGACAACTAAGATGAACATGTAGTAATCATTTGATATTCTCTTTGTTAGGAGTAAGCATTGAGGCAATGAGAGGCTCCAACACAGCAGTCTTCATTGGTTGTGGACTTTCCGAAGCATTAGAGGCATATGTCAGTGATCCAGACCATGTCAATGCTTATGCTCCAATAGGATGCAGCTCTGCCATGCTTGCCAATAGAATTTCTTATGCTTTTGATTTGAAAGGTAGTAATTTAAAGAATTGATATATTGCTTTTAATTCAACAAGTGAAAAAAAACCTGGAAGTATTTTTAATTGTATGTTTTTGACTCTGTTCTTATGACCATATCATAATTACATGGCAGAATTCACTGAAAAAATATTTATAGTTTGAATAACCTGATGAGTGATAGATTGTTTGTTATCTCAATTTTTTATTGCTCTTCTCTTTTCATTCTGTTTTGCTTTGGGATCCTTGTTTTCTGTAGATTACCTGGAATCAAAAACCAAATTCCTCAATAATCAGTTTGATTGGCCTTGACATGCCTAAATCATAACTCTTTAATCTATAAACAGGACCAAGTTATGCCCTGAGGAATGGAGATGCCTCAGGCTTTCTGGCCCTGGAAAGGGCAGTTCTCAGCGTACAGCGGGGTCAGTGTGAGGCGGCGGTGGTAGGCGGTAGCAACCTCTGTCTGAAGGCAGCAGCCTCATTTCAGCTGATGATGTTGGATCTTCTATCCCCTGACGGAAAATGCTGCTGTTGTAATGAAGACAGTCAGTAAATAGAATAGGGTTTAATTATCTTTTAAAAAATGGAAACTTATGTGTGTGAGGTGTATAGAATTATCATCAAAAGACAAGGCCATTACACATTTTGTAGGTTATTTTTTTATGTTATTGGTTCATTGTAATAGGTTGTGGGACAAACAGAAGTGAGGGAGTAGTTGTTATGTTGATTCAGAAACGGAAGTCTGCAAAACGGATCTATTCCAACATAAAGCACATCAAGTGTACCTCAATGAAAAGTGAGTATGCGATATTTGAATATTGTTAAATGTACCTATGTTGGTAATGAATATATTATGTACGTAAAAAATTGATAAGTTGACAGCTTTGACATTCATTTATTATTTTTTCTTAACATCGGGGGAAAATTGTTTTTGATACAGATTCATTTTATCCCTCATATGAGGAGGAGACAAAGTTGCTGAATGAAGTGTACAAAGAAGGCGACGTTGATCCGACCAAAGTGAGTTACGTTGAAATCAGCGGAAGTTGTAATGTGGATGCCGATGCACAGGAAGTGAATTCAGTTGCAGACGTCTGCTGCAAAGACAGGGAGACACCGTTAAGGATTGGGTCTGTGAAGACAAATGTAGGAAACACAGAGACAGCGTCAGGTGATGTTTTTAAATCAGTTTTATTTTCATACAATAAAATTTCAAGAATTTTGTGATAACCTGGTCATACTGTGGATAAAACATTAATCAGTCCCTTGAAATTTCTTATATTTGCTTTTTTCGTTGAATTGTCCTGGTTACAAGATAAGTTTCAAATGACCAGTGTGTTTATCATTAGTAAAACTTACATAAATACTTCAACAGTTGAAAGGATTGAAGAAAAATTGAAATCACTCTTGATAATACAGATTCTGAATCTCTCTCTCCTATTTTTACTTGATGGTTATTCTAGTATTAACCTTAATTACAGGTTTAGTCTCCATTCTGAAAGTGCTAATGGCAGCTCAAGAGGGAATGATTCCATCAAATCTTCATGTTGGGACCCCAAACCAGTGCATTGAAGCACTCCATGATGGGCGAGTAGAATTCCTCTCGGAGAGGAAAAGATGGACACCTGGAATTGTAGGCGTCAGTTGTAATGGCATGGGACACATGCACGGCCACTGTATTTTAGACTTTACCTCAAATCCTCCTGATGCAAATAAATCTCAAGAGAAAAGACTGGCTGTTTTCTCAGCTACCTCAGAGCTCGGAGTGAAGTCAGTTCTGAAGCACTTGGAAAACAATTCAGATGATTTTGCTCTTCACAGCTTGCTGAATGAAAATTCAAAGTTGCCTCCTGTTCAGCATCAATTCAGAGGATTTTCTATTCTGAATTCAAAACAAAGTTGTCTGGAAATACAAGTAAGTTAAGGGTGCCTTTTTCCATCTTTCAATTTGTATTAAGGATGAAATTGGTTTGGATGTTCATATATGCGTCATTTTTATTGATTTTTTTGAAATTGGTTTGGGTGTTCTGAAGGTACTGAGTGTTCTTGCAGAAGTGTGTAAATACTGGTAGACCCCTTTGGTATGTTTTCTCTGGAATGGGATCACAGTGGCCTAATATGGGAAGACAAATGATGAAGATGGAAGCCTTCAAGAGGTCCATTATGAGCTGCGATGCCATTCTCCAGCGCCATGGTGTATCTTTGCATGACATCATCATGAATGGAGGAGATAATGTTTATGATAAGTGTCTGAATTCATTCCTTGGCATTGTTTCAATTCAGGTGAATTGATAGTTTATGATTGGTTTGAAATTCATTTTTGCTGGCAATAAATGATATTTTTGAATGATATTGACTTTGCTGCATGCAATAATTCATTATTATTTTTTAAGTATTTTTTACTGTATACTTTTATTAACTTAATCAGCTGTATACTAGTAAAATTTTACCCCTCATGTACCAGTTTTAAAAATATCCTGTTTAAAAGATAGCCTTGGTGGACCTATTGAGAAGCATGGGCCTAGAGCCCAATGGGATTGTGGGTCACTCTGTGGGGGAGCTGGGCTGTGGGTATGCTGATGGCTCCCTGACCGTCGAGGAGACAGTGCTGGCAGCATACTGGAGGGGAAGGTGTATACTGGAATCCAACCTCCCCACTGGGGGAATGGCAGCTGTGGGTAAGATTACAGGGGAGGGGATTTCAAGAGTAAAATGGAAGCCTTCCTTGAACGAGTCATATATGTAATTTCCATATACTCTCCAAGAGTAACAGTTACTTCCCATCAACAAAAGTAACCTCCATTATTGACAGTAGCTCTAGTCAACAGTAGCTCAAAATTAACAACAGTTGAATCCCATTATCATCTGTAACTCCTATTTAACAATTGTAATCTTTGAAGTTTTAAAATATAACTTTTATCACAGTTATGTTACTGAAGTTTGTGGTTGCCTATTGTATCAGAGTCTGTGTGCAGCCAGTAAAACCTGTTAAATTTCTCTTCATACACAGGTCTGACGTGGAAAGAGGCAAAAGAACAGTGTCCCAAAGGGGTGGTTCCTGCCTGTCACAATACAGAGAAGACGGTGACCATATCTGGTCCACTTAAAGATGTGCAGGATTTTGTTACCAGTCTGAAGGAGAGAGGGGTGTTTGCAAGGGAGGTCAATAGTTCTGGAGTAGCCTTCCACTCCTACTTCATGGATCAAGTCGCCCCTTTGATAAAAGATAAACTGAGCAAGGTTGGTATTTTAACTTTGAAACATTGTTGAGATTTTTAATGGAAAGAAAATATTCTAATATTTTATATTTGTTCAATCCACAGATAATAGTTCCAAAGAAGAGAAGCAAAAGGTGGATAAGTTCTTCCATCCCTGAAAGTGACTGGTCTACAGACCTTGCGCAGATGTCATCTGCTGATTATATTGCCAATAATGTGACCCACCCGGTGCTGTTCCAGGAGGCCCTCAGACACATACCAGAAGGCGCTGTTGTCATAGAGATAGCACCACACTGTCTGCTGCAAGCTGTGCTAAAAAGGTCCCTGGATCCAAAGTGTACAGTGGTACCACTAATGAAGAAAGACCATGAGGACAACACAGATTTCTTTTTGTCTAATGTTGGAAGGTAAATGAATATCTCTGCTTGGTATGTACAAATAACAAGATACATAAAATGTTGTTACTCCAGTTTGTGTTCTGTAATTTTTTTGCAGGTGTTACAACCTTGGCTACAACATCAACCCTCTAGGAATTTCAAGTCAGCTCTGCACCTTCCCTGTCCCTCTAACTACACCAAACCTGTCCTCCTACATCAGATGGGACCACTCCGTCACCTGGAGAACTCCCCATCCAGAGGAATTCCTCAGTGGTCAGTCCGGGAGACAAACGGAAGCTATCTTTGAGGTGGACATCTCTCCTGAGGGCAAGGACCACTACATACTGGACCACTTTATAGATGGGAGGGCCCTGTTCCCAGCAGCAGGTTACCTAGTACTGGGGTGGAAGATGCTAGCCAAATCAAAGGGGATGGTGCACACTGATACGCCTGTGTTATTTAAGAATGTCAGCATCCACAGGGCAACTGTACTTCCCTCTACAGGTATAGAAGAAAGATTCTGATGTGAATTTTAATTGTTACAACTATTATTTGCCATTAACCAGTTGTAAAGTGGTTTGTGACAACTAATTTTCAGCATCCAATCCAAATTTTTTACCATTATAAACAAACAAACAAAAATTTAAAATCAAATGATTGGTTCACAGCAAGAAATGACTCTAAATGAAGATGCTCTCTCAAACCTTGTAAAATTTTCTCACATCGGAATAGATGTTGGTTTACGATAATGGAACCCTTCATGTGAAATTATTTATAATCCTAACTTTAACTATTTAACCTTGACAGGAATGATAAAGTTCACAGTGTCTGTGGTGCCAGCTACCGGGGAGTTTGAAGTGTGTGAAGGTGGTGCTATGGTGGCCAGTGGTGAAGTATCCGCCCCCTACAAGTCCCTCCACACACTGGACGATGAAAGTAAATGTATTCTATCTCCCAGGAAGTCAGCCAAAACCACTGGCCCAGACCTGATGGCAGATGAGGTTTACAGAGAGTTCAGACTGAGGGGGTATGAGTATGGACCCAAGTTCTGTGGAATTCTTCAAGCTGCAGGAAATGGTAATTTATGGTTATAATCTGTCCCTAGTTTCAATTTTCATCACTTTTTGCAAGATATCCAAACTTCATGAATTCTTTGGAATGAAAATAACCCAAGAACTCTATTCTGAATTGTTCTCTCTCACTTCTGGTGAAAAGGCACAGCTAAAAAAGTCTATAGGGAATTTGCATTACAAATTACAATTACCCAGTACTTGAAAGTACCCAAATGATAGAGTATTTCAAGAACCAGTAAATGAGTGACAGATTTTTGCATTATAAAACCACTTTCAAAAAAATTTTGTGCCTTCTGATTTGTGTTGCAGGAATGGAAGGCCATCTCCTGTGGGAGGATAACTGGGTGACCTTCATTGATGCCATGATGCAAATGACTCTCCTGAGTAAGCCAGGTAAACACTTGGTCTTGCCGACTGGAATAAGGTATCTGTCAATCAACCCAGAGCAACACCGTAACAAAACCTTGCCAACCAGCAGCAACAAAACAGGTATAAATGTACTTGATCTCCAAGTCATCTTGTTTTGTTTGAATATGTTTGAAACACAAATTTACAACGACATTTTTATTTTTAGGTATTTTGGCGACTGTGGATAGGTTAGTTGATACAATTGTTTGTGGGGGAGTAGAAATGCAGGGGCTTGCTACAAAGAAAGCACCTGCGAAAAAGGTTCTAGATGTCCCTGTCTTAGAGGAGATGGTGTTTGTGCCCTATGTTGAGGAAGGGACAGATTCTTTAGTCCCAGCTAGTCTGCAGAAGTACTGTCAAATCTGTGTGGACCAAGTAAAGCAATTACTGAAGAAGTTACAGAGTGTTGGGTTGATTAGTGCCAAGGGTCCTTTGATGTCTGTCTGCAGTGAAGAGTCCAAAGATGATGACACAAAGAAAGAAGAAGACATCAGGCAATTCAAAAAGAGCAAGAATTCTGTGCTGTTTCAGACTTTATTAAAGGTTAATGCAGTGGCATCAGATGACAATTTTATGACCAATGTAAAGAATGTTCTTTCTGCATTCAAGAATGATCTAATGAAGGACATGTTACTATCCAACCACTTGCAGGCAAGATCTCTAAAACCCTGTATAGACATGGTAGTGGAGAACTCTCCTGGTCATATCCGAGTGCTTGAGGTACAGATGGCCGAGTCAGGACTCTATAAATCAGTCATGGGTTTCCTCAAGGTCTCTCCAGGTCTTCATTTTAACTACACTCTAGCTGTATCTTCTGCCAAATCTCCAATTCAGTCAGAAATGACAGAGATGGGAATGGAGTCCATTGTGTGGGATATTCAGGAACAGTATGATTGGGATCAGGTCTATGACTTGGTGGTAGTCAGTGATGTTCTGCATGAGCAGGAAAATGTTGAAAAAGTAGTGGAAAATCTTCACCAATCAGTGAAAGACGATGGCTTCCTATTGGTTACTGAGATTACCCATAATGACATTCTGCCAAAAACTTTAGATATCCTAAACTCTGTCTCAAAGGAACATCTAGAGGGATCACAGTATAGGGGAGTGAAAGAATGGGAGACTTTATTTGAAAAGAGTGGCTTCCGCCCAGTTGCCAGGAAAAGTGATGGTCTGCTGATGACGACTTTCTTATTCAGAAAGATGGACAAGGACAAGGACTGTAAAGTTTTGTCTGTAAATGGACGCTTCAACTTGTGGCTGGACAAGCTTAAGGAGGAAATGGCTGCCCTGCAAGATGAATCCAAGGGAACTAACTTATGGCTGACAACGGACACATCAAAACCTTCTGGCATTGTAGGTTTAGTCAACTGTCTGAAAAAAGAACCTGCTGGAGATAGAGTGAGGTACGTATATATATGGTTCATAATTATTTTACAATGGACGGTAATTTACTGTAAACATATTACATTTGGCTATGTATTCTGTTTAGTGTTTTTGGCGGAATGCAGCTTCCGCTTAATCAAGTACATGGCTAAATGTTATGCATATATGTATAAGAATAGTCACATTCAGTAATACGCTAATTCAAATCAACGCCAACTTGTTCAAAATCTAGTTTCCGCCAAATGTCGTGGCAAAAAATAAAATGTTTACAGTATTTAGCACAATAGCAGTTGATTCTTTATAACTCATACTTGGATCTCTCGCTAAAAGTGACTATCTGGCTGTTCTCAGTTTTTTTCTGAACAATGGTAGAAAAGATACACCTTTATTTTAATGAAATTAAATTTTTAAGGTCATATTATATTTTATGCATTGTTTTCTACTCTTGATACCTCAAAGTATTTACTAATGACAAACAATCAATAATAGAAGAAGAAATTTAGCAAGTTTAAACTAATGAAAATAATGATTGCTATTTGATTTTTCATAGAGATTGAAAGATTGAGGTTGGTGTTCCAAATACAACTTCATGTAATCAAATTGTACAATCTGACAAACATTACTTTGATATATATTCTTTCACTACATAGGTGTATATATAACATGGACCATAATGCAACCATTGCTGAAATTCCTGTAGAATTGAAGAAAAAAGATCTGGTGATGAATATTTTGAAAAACGGACAATGGGGTTCTTTCAGACATGTTCCAGGTAAATTTTAAAAAAACACAATACCAGGTACTTGTTGAAGATATTATATCTTTATGAATTTGATTTATAAGAATAAAATTATTTCTGGTATACATATTATTTAGTCAACACAGTCGAAAATCTAGCTCCCAAGAAGAGTGAGAAATGCTTTTTGTCACATAACCAGTCCGGGAAAGGTTTTGTGTGGAGTGAGATACCGAACAAGACAGCTAGTGAGAGGGAGGAGGTCTGTCATGTGATGTATGCAGCCCTGACCTCCCAGGACCAATACAAGGACCAGACCCAAACAGGGATGGGCAAAGAGTTCTCCGGGGTCACCAGCAGTGGAAGGAGGGTTATGGGAGTGCATTGCCCAGTAAGTAGTAATTTTGATTTGATAATTTTATAATCCAACTTGTAGGAGCAATGAATTTTAAAGAGAATTTTATTTTAAATTCCAACTTGAAAGGAACAAACTTTGGCTTAAATTTTTTTTTTACCAATGTTTAAAATCAAAATTGAAAAGTGTTAAAAGGAATCTTTGTTTTGAAATAGTAAATTCTTCTGCTTAGTATATATTTTGAAATAATTGAGTAGCTTGGAGTTCAGATTTTGAATTGAAGTTGTTTGTTTTTCAGGCTGTTGCAACAGCAGCAATTGTAGAGAAAAGGTTTCTAGTTGATGTACCTGAAAATTGGACCCTGCAGGAGGCCTCTTGTGTACTGTGGTCCTATGGAATAGCCATCAAGGCATTGGTACTCGAGGAGAAACTCGCTGCGGGCACTCAAGTGTTGATTTGTGATGGTCATACAGACATTGGGATCGCTGCAGTCGCAGTGGCCATGGAGTTAAGTTGTGATGTGTTTGTGACTGTCCCCTCCACAGAAAAGAAAAACTATCTGATGTCCTATTTTGAGAGACTGAATTCAAGCCAGGTGCTTGTGGTCAAAGAAAATTCATTTGCTGAGTTTGAAATTCTGAGACTGACCAATGGACAGGGTTAGTTTGGTTTGCTGAATATTTATTAGAAGTACATGTTATCTTATCTGATAACGAAGTGCACATTGATTAACAATTACAGTGTTCACATGCACATTGTTAAAGAAATCATTATAATGTCTTTTTATTCCAATAATTTATTGTTGTAGGCGTTGAGCTGGTCATGAATACCATGTTGGACAGGTCCGTCTCCTTTGATGACACCGTTTTGTCTTCTGGTGGCAGAGTGGTAGATTTCATTCAGAACAACTCGGAAAAAAGTAACCACTGGAAAATTCTATATCATTTTTTTTTACAGCCTGTTTCAAAGATTTCACATGTAAATAAATTGTATACAGGTTTAATTAGTTTCAATAATTAACACTTGTAAAAAATATTTTACCATTTTGAATTAATCTTGAATATTTATGTTTCAAATTAAGGGATATGAATAGCCATAATAAACAAAGCCTGTTTTTAACTTAATCACTGAGAATTAATATGGCAAAAGTAGAATTAGAGCAAAAAATCCCCAACCATACAGTAAACTTAATGTTCAAACTGTAAAAGTACGAAAAGGGGGTTTTGAATCTGTGGAGCTAAATGAAATATGTTTTTATATTTATATAATACTTGTTTGTTTTGTCTACAGATGTGATCAGGATAGGTTCCTCCGTAGAGCATCATAAATGGAATTTGGAAAATATAAAGACCAAGGACTTTGAAGTGCTTTGGGGGCACTTGTCAAGAGGAATAAAGACAGGGGCCTATAGGCCCATACCTCAGCACTGCTTCCGCTGTGATGATATACAGAGAGCTATTGGAGATCTAGAGTTCATGAAAGGATACCATTCCAAAATTGTTATCAAGGTACTATACTAAAGTTTGCAGCCTTGTGTTTGATAAGTCACAATATACTGTGTCAGTTTCAAAATTTGTATGTAAATAGGGAATTTCTATGTGCAGACTTTTTGAAATAGAAGGCTACAAATTTTTTGAATTTGCTGTGAGATTATTTGGTATCTTTTTTTTTTCTAAGATTCGAGATGAGAAGGATTTGGTTGGCAAACAAGTTGCTCCACTTACCAAACCAGTCATAACCACAGCCAGATGTAATCCGGACAAAGTGTACATAATTACTGGAGGTTTGGGTGGCTTTGGTCTGGAGCTAGCCAGCTGGTTGGTGAAGAAGGGGGCCAGAAAACTGGTTCTCACATCCAGGTCTGGAATCAGAACTGGGTACCAGACAAGAAAAGTCAGGCTGCTGAAAAATCAGGAAGTTACTGTGTTAGTCTCAACAGAGGACATTACTTCCCAAACTGGCTCTCGCTGTCTGATAGAGCAGGCAACAGAGCATGGCCTTGTTGGTGGAATTTTTCATCTTGCAATGGTGAGTATGACATTTTCATGATCAGCTTGAAAACTACCAGTACGTATTGTTGTTGGAACAATGATTTGATGCATTATTTAATGCATTATTTAAATGATGAAAATTGTATGCGAGTTTTACAACTATTTTCTTGCTATTGTAGGTGCTGAGAGATGGAATGCTAGAAAATCAGACCCTAGAGAATTTCAAGGAAGTGCTAGATCCTAAAGTGCTTGGAACAGTACATCTGGACAACTGGAGCAGGACCCTATGTAAGGCCCTGGACTGGTTTGTTGTGTTCTCCTCAGTGACCAGTGGACGAGGCAATGCTGGACAGAGTAATTATGGATACGCAAACTCCTTCATGGAGAGGATTTGTGAACAGAGACAGAGAGATGGATTCCCAGGTAAATGTGATAAGTAAAACATCATCATATAAAACCTTCTGTTGATAAAAAAATGGGGCAGTTTCTGAGGAGGATTGGGGCTACAATTGTATGATGCCAGGATGTGTGGTGTCTTTGAATAATTTTATAGAGTCCTTAGATATAAACGCTTACCAGACCGTGAATTTTGATGCATTTCTTCCATTTGGTCCAGCAATGGCCATGGGAGAAGGGAAGCTGCAAATTTATGATGCTAGCTATGTGTGGTGTCCCAGAATAAGTGGGCTTACCAGAAAATAATTTTGACATCTCCCTCTTATTTGTTCCAGGTTTGGCCATTCAGTGGGGTATGATTGGAGACGTGGGTGTTGCTGTGGAGAAGTTTGGGAACAAGGTCACTGCTGTGGGAGGAACCTTACCCCAGAGAATGTCCTCCTGTCTGGACTCCATGGACCAGTTCCTCTGCCAGTCCAAACCAGTTGTATCCAGTTTTGTTCCAGCTTCAGTATCAACGAAGGTTGGGGGATCAGAGACAGAAGTTGAAAGGACATTGATGGAGTCTGTTTTGAGAGTTCTAGGTAAGACCAACAAAAACATGGAATCAAATTTTATATGAATTGTGCCTTTCTTGACTTGTTTCTTCCATATCAGTTTCAAAGAGATTAATTTTATTTAGGCTCACAGGATCCTTCTTCCTTGAGGCCTGAATCCACACTCCTTGACCTAGGCATGGACTCATTGATGGGAGTGGAAATCAAGCAGATTATGGAGACCCAGCACAGCATTGAAATGTCCCTACCAAACATCAGGACACTCACAGTCCAGAAACTGAAAGAGATGTCAGAGGCCAAGAGTGGAGGTAAAACTACCTCACCTGATGTCAACCTCAATGTGGAGAAGGAGGTCAATGCCAATGTGGATCTGGAGATGGAGAGGCCAGGTTTGTTCACCATCCCCATGGACTGTTTGGTTCAACTTTCTCCAGGACAAGAAGACAAAATGCCTGTCATCATTCTTCATGATTTGGATGGTAAGCAAAAGAAGAAGCAATAATTATGTGATATCAGTAGATCCATTTGGTAGTACATTTTATAGATCTTATTGATAGTGTATTCTTTATTATAGGTTCTTTTGGATCATGGAAAGCCCTTGGTAAACTTTTGGACAATCCAGTCTATGGAGTCCAGAGTAGTCCTACAACTCCCATGGCCTCTATCAGAGCTATGGCTGGATTCTACACTCAGGTAGAGATACAATTTCCACTGTCATCTCAAACCAAACAATATATTTACACATGCAATTCTAAAATATCTTTACCTTTTGTTAAAAGAACTATTTAAGTAAAGGTAATTTTTCATATATAGAAACTGGCACAACACTTGATGAGAGGTTGCTACCTACTGGGCCTGTCCTTTGGTTCCATGTTGGCCGTGCAAATTGCTCAGAATATCCAGACCTACTGGAAGTCTTCAGACTGTAAGATAGTAGCTGTAGACAGCAGTCCCCAGATACTTCCTGCCCTGGGGGGTCGGTCACTGCAAGAGCTGGAGGGAATGGACCGCAGCATGTGTGATGACATTATACTGAGGAGCTTTTACCAACACATTGGACTGGATGCATACGTATGGAGTTTTTATCATCACATTTATACATCTACAGCAATATAAAGTTATATTCATTGAAAAACTCCATAACATTTTTTTAAATTTTCTAATATGTTTATAAAGATTTATGGATTTGTACAGTACTGTGGCCTAATTTTTAAACCATTGTGAAAAATCTGACCTTGAATAACTTTGACCTTGACCTTGAAGGTTACTTAGTATGCTTTAGGTAAGTAAGACAGAATTCACCAAATAAAAAGCTTTACATTCACCTCGACCAACAATGATTTAACATTAACCCTGACAAAACTTTATAAAATTCATATGAATAATCCGTATTCCTAATGCCTTAAGAACTTATATTTGCATTTCCATTGTTCTTTCCCACTGTAAGCCCATACGGAGGAGCTGCAATTATTTCTCTATAATCGCAATTGCTCTGTCAGTATACTATGACGTCATAAAGGTGTAACGTTATATATATACTTTTCCATGACGTTATAGATTTAAACCACTATACGATACATCATGTGTTTTTCTCCAACTCGATTAAAATTGACGTATTTACATGTAATATTTAAGCATGTTTTTGATAACATTTTAAAGGAATTACTGTTATAACATATCATTGATTCTGTTAACAAATCTATGTGAATTAAAAAGATACATTACAGTCTGAATGTTTACTTTTGATGTAATAGCTAAATGTCAAGGTCTAGGCTAATACAGGGTATTTGCGAGTGGTAAAATGCAAATATAAGTTATAAACAACGATTATTTAGTGAACATGGCGTTATGAATAGCAACTGCTCTGCTGGCATATTTTCCATGATGCGCTAGCGCGCATCATGGAATATGCCAACAGAGCAATTGCTATTCATAACGCCATGTTCACTAGATAACGTTGTTTATTTCTTAAATAAACCACTCCCATTTGAAATATATCTGCAGGAATATCAAATAGAGACTTCTCTGGATGAGAAACTGAGACAGACGGTTCATGCTGTGATGAATGCAGGTTTAGCCAGTGGGGCCCCTGAGGTGTTGTACTCGGTGCAGAACTACCACAAGCGAGCAATGGATGCCATAAAGAGTCCAACCCCCAATGTGAACTGTGATGTCATCCTAATCAGACCTCAAATGGCTGAGCACGAGTTTGGTCAACAGAATAACGACTACAAATGGAAGGAGGTGTGTATTATTGACTTCATTAGCATTTTACAAAAAGAGGAAAGGAGAGAAATATATGTACTGTATACAGGGAAATTTTCACCCCTGTTTTATTTTCGTCCCTTTTGCCCTTGTCAGTGGGCAAATTTAAGACTGGGCGAATTCCAATGTCTCAAATAATCTCTCCTTTAACACAACTTTGCTTGGGCAAAGCGAAATCAAGGTGGGGCAAACCCGTTTGCAAGTGTAGAAGGACAAAAATAACATGGGGCAAAATTACCGGTAACTCTGTATACTACTATTTCTAGGAAAAGACAAAAGCATACTGGTACATTTGATGGTACATGTATGTAACTAGCTTCAATAAATCAACTCTCCTCTGGGTTTTTTTTTATTCAATGAAAAAAATTGGAAAAGGACATCATTACTGCAGCTAGTTTATGACAGATTTTACCATGTAATGAAATGCTACTAAATTTATAAATAGATAAAACTTCAAAATATATTCAACTTTATTATTTTTTAAAGTTTTGTATATACTGACAATACTGGTAGTATTCTACATAGATGATTAACTCAGAAGAATATTATTTTACATGTATTTTACATATATATTTTTCAGAGCTGCAGTGGAAAGGTGACCGTTCACACACTAAATTACACTCATACAGAGCTTGGCAGGAATGGAGAGACCTTCAGAGAAATCGCAAACATCATAGAAGGACTGCAGTCTGTGGAGAGTGCCTAAAAATGTTACTATGAAAGATTGTTGCACTCTATGAACCTTGAAAAACCTCTATTTACAACTATTTATTGTTGTTCAGAAGAATTCATTGTATTATGTAGGCAGAATAAAATTGTTCAATGTTTAATCTGTGAACAAAAATGTATATCTATCATTTTTGTCTTTTTCACATGCACAGAAATAAAAACTGTACATGTTCTGTTAACTGTAATTACACATGGACGAGGTCTCCTTCACTCAATATGTCAAGAGGAAAACAGTGATGATTTTTTTCTGAGCAATTATTTATATCATCCAGTATATGTAAGATTTATATTAAAGGTCTCTAGAGTTGATTTTTTGTTTTTATTGAAAGCTTTTCCATTAAAATGCTAGTTGGAAAGTGATTGGTTTCAAAGAGGAGAAGCTTTGCTGCTGTGATTCCAAGAATACATACTTCTTGTATGGTTTGGGTTTTGACAACATGTAACCTTTGTACAAACCAGAGTTTCTATTTAATAAAGTACATGACATTTAAGACAAAAAATAAACCAGAGAGTCCTGATTTAGTTTATTGCACAACAATTATGCTACATAAATAAACATATTTCATAACAAGATTTATACCAGTAAATAACTTTGGAATTTCTTGCAAATTGGATTTCATTTTCAAAAACTTAGAGATTCACAACAAAAAGTTCACATAACAAGATGTAAAACAAAATATAATAAATTATAAAATTTAGATAAACAAAATAACAAAAATGTGTCATACATTAATTGCCCCTGGAATGTAACGAATAAAATTATATGTTTTTCCAAACAGGAAGCTGTACATGTAGGATTGCCCTTTCAATCACTTCCTGTCAGTCATAACACTGTACTGCAGCCTGTCAAAAGTCACAGCATTTTTTATTGCGCAAATGCAACTATTGTTTACAGAAAACAGCTGGGTTTTTGTCAAACACGTTTACTTTTATCAACATTATCTGTCACGTCTTCTCATGCTTAACAACGAGGGGCACCAATAAGGGAAAACTCAGATCTAAATAAGAGACTTCCTAGATCATGATAGTCAATGACACCAGGTAAAATTGCACAACACTTGCCGTAGTTTAAAATTTCATGAAATTTTGCACACTGGCTGCAGTCTAATGACAAATGAGCTTTTATTTAAATGTAATTTTGTTTCAGTCAGTACTTATGAGATCCCCCATTTGACCCTCATTCACCCTGTCAGGGGCCTCTTCAACTTCTTCCTCTTCTTCTTCATCTTCGCCATCATTAAACTGATTACTTGTATCATAAGTAAATGTTCCCCTTGAGAGGTCCACCTCTATTGGGAAGACCACGGCTTCCTTCATCACTGTGTGACAGTCGTTGTGATATTTGGCCATCGCTGACACAAATCTCTGAAGCTGGAACACGATGTCTTGTACTGAAAGTTAAGTTAACGTAAGTTACTGACATACTGATTTAAAGTAATGATTCTCCTCAAATCAATTACAAACCAGGAACAATTATCAAATACTTTAAAATTTGTTTTTAGGATCAAATGCATTCTTTGAAGTCTCCTTGTTTTATGGACAGTACTGTATTTTTCTATGTAATTCTTTTTTCGAAGGGCTTTCGACTGGCCTTACCAGGTATATATCATGCATGTTGTGCAATAGATGTACTTCACAACACTAAAAACTTGCCCTTCTTCACACTTAATTTTGTGTGTTGTATTAAAATCAAGTTAAGGTATCCCACTCCTCAATGTTGTTGTATCAAGATTTTCTTGAGAAGTATATCATTGAAATCTGTAGACAAAACAAACTTAAAAAATACAAAGATAATGGGGGATCAGTATCCATCCCTCTGAGTTATGGCCCATTTAATTTGACCTTTTTGCACCTAAAATGCAATTTCATCCTATTTAGGATTTGTTGTCAGTAATTTTGATGAAGCAAACTTATTTCTTCAAATATTGTTTTTAATTATGCACAATGGTCACACTGAATAGAGGGATTACGAAAAAAAATTGTACAAAGCTGCATAAATTTTTTTGTGACCTTTTTGCACTTAAAATAGACAATTTCTTTAATAGTTACAATTGGATTTGAAATAAAAACTTTTTGAATATCAAGAATTTTATAAGATTAATCCAGTTTGCCTAAATATGTATTCAGTATCATTTTGACATAATATAACATGGGGGTCAGTGATGTCAAATTTTAGATATAGGGCTTCAACGGTAAAATTCTCGCAAAATTTGGCTTAAAAAAATTCAGACATGTTCTATATATATGCATGATTTTATGATAAACGGCTATCACATTCTCAAGATTTGATTTTGTACATGTCACACAGAACCTATAAAATATGTTACAAACCTATCAAATGTTAAAAATGTGAATAATGATTAAAGTATAATAAAAAGAAAAGTATATTGAAAATTCATAAAATTGCTTGTTTCTGTCATTTTCGTCTAAAAAACCTTCCGCACGAAAAAATAGTTCCCCTAAAAAACTTGTTTGTTTCTTGAATTCAAATGGATTTTCTTATGAATGTTGTGTAATTATGAAATAATAATCTATCTGTGATGATTAAATAAATAAAATCATATTCATTTTAAATATAATGATCATCTGCGCAATGAAATCAACACATGAGGAGTGAGATACCTTAAATGGTTAAAAAAGTCATTGGACATGCAAAGAGATGTATGGTAGTAAAATTCTGTCATAATGAAGTTTTGATTAAATACTTTTTATGATTAGAACCTGTGCATACAAAAACATATTTCACTGTATGCCCCTAAATTATACAGATGTCTTAATTCCTCCTGCAGTTCCAAGTAATATGGTATACATATATATCTTAAACTTGAAAAGGTAAAATGAAAAATTTGAGGTATCACTTTACAGCACAGTGTTTATGGCCAAACAGACATACTGGGATTTATCTAGGGCACCTGTCTTTCATACCCAAATGAAGGTCCCTAAAATTGACTAAAAACAATAGATTTGGCTGCTTACTTTTTAAAAAATAAAATAATTGAAATTCAATACCATGCTTTTGATCCAACAGTTCAATTTTCACCAACACATCAGATCTCATCTTTGCAAATCGCACCCTAGCATCCTGTCTGCATCTTAGAACTAGTCTGGAAAAAATAAAAGGGCTGCCTTTGAGGAAATAATTTAACATAAAATAATTGTTAATACACAACTGTACCTGCATAGATACAATGAATCACTTTAAATATTGATAATAACAACTGTTTTCACCTACTAAATCACATTTTTATCAAAAGCAACTGTTTTCCATGATCAATAATCACATAAAAGTGGCTGACATAACACAATACAGCATACTAACAGTGAAGCAATTTGAGCATTTACAAACAACTGCACTATATCATTTATTGACACTTGCTTTCTCATTGTTCTATTGTGTATTGGTGTGTATCAGTGGAATCATGCCTGTAATGAACCATTTATCTTTAAAGTGATCTACTCTGACATCAACTATACTTTGTCCCATAATATCCTCCATTCACACCATGCTTATTTACTTGATATTTATAAATATCTCAGGGTTCAAACCATATTTATTCAAAACTATGAGAAAAATATCCAAGATTTCTCCTTTGAAATGCCTTCACTGGCTTATTAGATTTCAATACATGGCTAAGAATATTCCAAGTGACTTTGAATGGTGAAAAGATGTCAACATTTCCCCATCATAAATTTCCATAAGAAATCTGTTTTCATTTATGTTAATTTTCCCTGAGTAAAAAATAATAATGTGTCAAAAAAAAAAATCTTGGATTTTTTTCTCTTCCATTGGTTTCTATTGTATTCCTTTCAAAGGTATGTGTATTTTTTATCAAAAATTGTCCAAAAAAGATGGAAACAATAACTTGGCACAGACTATACATGTATTTTCATCCAAAAACAATGTGTAATATTAAATTTACACAATCAGGATCTGTGATTGATTTTTACAATAACTTTTCAATATGAATAAAACACTGACCTGTATTCATAGTTCCCCGTTTCCACCCGATACAGCGGCTCTTGTAATGCAGCATAACTGTATTCTTCATCATCCATCTCCTTTACCTTCAGACAATAGGCCTACAAAAAGAAAATCATTGATCCAAATATAAAATGCCATCCAAATCAAGAACTTGACAAGAAGCACGTGTAATTTTCTTATTCAGATCAATATAAAAAAATTTATTTTTTAAAATTTAAATTATTTCATAATTGAATAAATTTTTGCTTCAAACTAAAAGGGAGAATTAAAATTGAAGTTTGTATCATCCAAGAGGGTACTTTAATGAATATAAGATTCCAAAACCTTAACAACCTTCAAAACATATCTAATCATAATCTTTGAAAAAAAAATGCCTTTTTTTAAATTTCCGTCCAAAGAGAATTTCAAGACTTACCAAATATTCAAACTTGACATCTAGGTATTTCTTAATGGTCAGTCTAGTGTCAGGTACTGCTTTGTTTAAGTAGGTGTTCAAGTCACTTATCATCTGGAAAAAAATTATCATGGTGTATTGAGAAACAGTCAAAATAAAGGGCAATAACTCTTTGCAAGTTCTTACGTTCACTATAATATTGACCTTAAAATTCTCATTTTAAAAGAATATAGAAACAGCACTTATTACATACATTTTACATTGCTGCAATCATACCCCTAACATTTGGGTGAAACTTACCGGCTTGACTGTCCTTAGCATTTTGATAGCAAATCTCTCCATATTTCTGTGTGCCTCCCCAAACTTTGTGAAGGCCTCACTGGCTGCTGGCTGGGGTTCCCTCACTCCAATAGAACTAAACACTTCTCCAAAGGCTACAAAATATGTATAAGATATACAGTATTCAAAATAGAAATATCCCATTCCAGTCTTACTCTATGCCTATTAAAAAAAGATTTTTCATATATCAAATTAAATATTATTTCTCTGTCCGTGTATACCTTTATGTGATTGGGAAAGTTCAAAGGTGGCTTTCAGCAGTTTCTTGGTGTGATCTATTAATCCTTTGTAGGTGTCTGCTACTTTTTCCAGTTCATCTAATTTCTTCACTAATCCATCTGCAACAAAGTGATATCAAATCAATAACTCCTAATCCATATTCCTACTAAATACACAATACTACTTGAAATATTCAGATTTCTGATAGACACATGTAACAACCAAATATTATACAACTTAAAAATCATTTTATATTTCATATTGGTATATTTTTCTACAAAATTTATATTCAATCATTAGAATAAAGAAACTAATGCAATACTGTAGATTCCTTATCAAACACGAGGAATTTGAAAATATCAGCGTAAAAACCTTCGCGGATTTTAAATCTTGCTTTTACTTTTCAAAAAGTTTTTAATCATATAAAATCATAACATTTTTGTGTTCACAATTTTATATTCTCGCTAATAGGGGTATTTGACACAAAATAATGAAATCACTGAATTAAGTTCTCTTGTAAAACCTACCATTGCACAGAATTGCTCTGCTTAGACCCAAGGCATCAGCCGTGTTGGAACTCATATTCTCCACAACTCGGTGTTTCACTTTCTTCAAGACTATAAGGTAAATTATTGTGAATGATTAGTTGCATTCAACGTCTAATACATAAGAATTCAATTCCAATATTTTAACATAATTCAAAAGTTACATGTATATGATTGTAATATTATAAAAATAGTGCCTGTTTGGGAGGGTAACAGTTGAAATTGACACCCCAAGAAAACCATTGTCAACCTGCACGAAGCAGAGGTTGACAATAGTTTTCATGGGGTCTTAATTTTAACTGTTATCCTCCAAAACATACACTTTTTATTTTATTATACTGAATGTTGTAATTTTAAAGAAAACTTCACTGCTGACAGTCAAAGTTCGTTATCTCGAACCAGATGGAATTGTTTAAAAAATTCAACATATCCCAGTATTCGAGATGTCGAGGGTAAAATACTTAAGAAATAAATGGTTGGGACACTCAAATCACTTTGACATATCCTCTGTATTCGAGATATCAATGTTTGAGATATCAAAGTTCAACTGTATATGATATTCACATCATGGTGAAGGAAATTTTTACCAATATCCAGTGATTTCCCTTGTTTTGGATCAGCATGAAGTTTATTGTAAGAAATAGATACTTCACCCTATCAAAGAGAGTATATAACACATATCTTTCAGCCATATCAAAATTTCAAATAAAATATCAAATAAATAAACATTATCTATGATAACAGTTTTTTAAAACAATATTTTGATATAATATTGAATTTATTGTCTTACGACTCTAAATCTGTTTGTTCAAAATTTACCTGCTTACTAACCTTGATTGACTGGATCATTTTGGCCACCTCCACTTTCGTTCGACCTTTTGCTGTCTGTCCATTAACGGCTACAATTTCATCCCCTGAGGCTAGAGTTCCATCCTTGGCTGCAGGAGTGTTGTCGAAAATTTGCACCACGTACAGACAGGGACAAAACGGTGCCCCACCACCAATGCTAATGCCTATCAAGTTTTGGGAGTCCTTTTGTAATGTGACAATGCCAGAGGTCACAGTCATTCCCCTGTGAGAAAAATTATTATCAATGAAAAAATTCTGTTACATACCATTTTATTGCAGAAACTAAATAAGCAGAGGATTTTTTTTTCAAGCTTGGCATTGTAAGCCCAATATATTTTTCGGATGGTGGCGGTCTAGAAAAGAGACAATTAAATTATATCAGTAAAAAAGTATTGTGCACAGATGCAGTTACATGATCATAGGCAATACTTAAGATTAATTAATGATCAATATAGTGCAATGTACTATCAAAAATACTGAATAAAGTGTGATGAATATTACAATATGATTAAATTACAGACAGAAAAACAAACATAAGCTAATATCATATTTTGCAAAAACAGAAGAATTTTCACTTCATGTACATTGTGTCCTCTGGCAAAAACTCAAAGTATCCATCTTCCTCTGGATCATATTCATCAGGATCAAACTTAGGAACCAGAGAGTATTCATATTCATGTATGTACTCATCCATGTTTGGCTTTTATATGTTTCAATTTGTACCCATATCACTAAATATAATCATGCATTCCTAAAAGAAAGAATGATTTCACTTTTACATATTTTCCTTATACTTGTCATGCACAAAACCAGAGTAACTTCATAAGAATACATGTGCCTCAAGATAGATATTTTTACGCCACGTCATGATAATGTCACCAATACACAATGAAACACATCTGCCACCAAGACACATATGACAAGCTTGAATGGTTTTCAAACAAAGACACCTGGGATCACATGACTAAATCTTAGCAAGAGCTACCGAATATTGACTTATCAGACCGCTTGGTTGCTTTAACTTGTCTTAAGAATCCGTGAAATAGATGAACAGCATCATCAACATGTCATAATCATGATAATGCAGATGTGCAATTCAAGCAATGTAACGTTAAAAATTATAAAATCAACATACAGTTTATCCTCCTCCAGCTCAAAATCTTGACTTCCGTCATAATACATGTTTGTAACTTAAAATTCAAACATATGATGTGTTATGGCCCCAGTGAACCGGAGTTCTTCAAGCCTATATTCCAATGTTGATATATTGGAAAAATTTACTGAAAAAAAAGAAAAACGGAAGTTGTCATTTGGATCCACACCAAATGCGCATGCTTAAAGGGGTGTGCCATTTTTGACCAATCATGTTCGGAAAGTGTTTACTGTTGACAAAATATGTCATGTTTAAGGGGTAAAAATAGTTTTTGCGTTCTAATTGCATATTCTGCATAGAAGCAATAATACAAATGTTTTTTGAAATGCTTGGATTAAAATTGTCATCTTTAATGTGCCAAGGACATACGATGTAAAAGTAAACATTGCACACGGTAACGTTATACGGCCTACCTTATAAAGGATAGATAAGGAAAACAGTTCTCAGTTTTTATTTCGACTGGCCAGGGGATTAACAGACGTAGAGACGTGTAAGTAATAATGGTATTAAGTTCGGGGAATATTTAGGCCAGTTTTATTTGAATTGACCTCTCTGTGAAAAGAATATTACATTTTGAATTTGTACCCGCAAAAATACATGTACATAATGCTCTATATGGGGTGTATTTTATACACATGTATCTAAATCTGGTGTACATGTACACAGGCTAAATGTATTCATTTTTACAAATACATTTCGTCAAGTGTTTTCATTTAAACCCATATACAATAATTTGGAACGTGATTGCATGGTCTATAATCCTATATTTACATGTACATTACAGGTGTAGCATGTTGACTGGATTTCAAAGAGAGTCTTGGGTTTGGGATCAGATTACCAAATCTCCAGAAGTTCTGCTTTCCTCTGATAGACACAGTGCATACTTTTATATTGATCCTATCTATGAAAGCACAGGAACTGCTGGTAAGGATCATATATGATTGTACAATACATGTAATTGTCCATGCAATTGAAAGCTGTTAGCTGCATGCCTAATAAGTGCCTATCGAGACTTTTTCCAAAAAATATGATAATTGGTTTTATTTCACGCATTCTTGGTTTCATGATGCCTAGTATCTTAAATATATTGACTTCAAAATCTGTATGATTTTTTAAACCACAAGCTGGCATGACTCCAAATTTTCTTTTAGCTAGATGTGAAAATTTAAGGACAAATAGTTGTTAATATCAATTATTTTTACACTATATAAATCTCTCAGTCCGCTCTCTCTAATTTGATTCTTTAAAAACTTGCAAGTTATAACCTGGTCGAATGCTCAAAACAAATATTAATTTATGTTTTGTTTGAAAAATCAATAAACTTAATACTACAAATAGTGCATACGTTTTTGTGAATTTTGCTATCTCGTTTATTTAACCCAATAATGGTCAATATAGTCACATTTAATTTTATCTCAATGTGATTTCTCTTTAGCTAGTGCAAACCGCATTTAACTCGATCCAATTATTTCAAGGTTTGTAGTACAACTAAAATACACCCTTGTTATCTGTCAATTTATTCATACAGGTGTAAGAGGAACAAAGGGGTTCACAGAAGGGGAACACTACTGGGAGGTTGTTTTTCTGGAGCCCCCATGTGGAACCTCAGTTATGATTGGTGTTGGAACAGAAAATGTAGCTCTGCACAGAAGTAATTTTGAATATATTGACCTTATTGGTAAGTTTAATAAAAATATAGAACTTGTGTTTGCTATGTGCATCTGTGTGTTTTTCATAATAAATATAATTGTTACTATGGTTAATATTATGTTGTTAAAGTAGAGTAGATTTTTAAAGGAATTTTGTTCAATTTTGAGATTGAAATTAACATACAAATGTACATGTATAATACATCAAACTTAAGATTAGCATAAAACATTGACAAATTACAGATGAAATGCTGAGGTAAAAGTACTGAAATAAACTCTTTTTTCTGGTTTCAACAGGATTTGATACAGAAAGTTGGGGATTATCCTATAAAGGGACGGCTTGGCATGGAGGCCAGAAAGTTCAGTATTGTGAGCCGTTTTTCGACAAAACTACAGTGATCGGTTGTCATTTGAACCTGTACAAAGGTACGCTTGCCTTCAGTGTGAATGGAACTTACATGGGTGTGGCCTTCACAGGTGTGAACAGTGTGTGTGGCCCGCTCTATCCAATTGTCAGCTCCACGGCCTCAGAGACCGAGCTAGGGCTGGGAGAACAGTACTGTCGTTATCTTACCCTGCAGGAGAAGTGTCTACAGACAATCAAGAGACATCTTGAGTACGATGATTCTGTGGACTGCCTACCTCTACCCAAAGTTTTCAAGTCCTCCATAAAGAATATCTGAACATGGGCGTTGATCGTTGTCCTCAATTTGTTGTTTGTTTTCCTCAACTGCTGATTAATTTGTGATTAGTTTATGTTTTTATGTTACTTTCATTTGACTTTTTGTCCGTCATTTTATAATATTTACGAATTTTCATTGAATGAGGAATTCAGTTAAATTGTTTAGTTTAATTTGAAAATAATTATACATATATTACATGTACTAGTTGTACAAATATTTGTTTAAGGTATGTGCACCTATTATTTCTTAACTTTAATTAGATCATTATTTATTTTTTCCTATTGAAATACATGTATAAAAGAAAAATAGGCCAGAAATCTGTAATTGTTAGTTTATATGGGACAAACATCTGTAACTGTATTGAAAGGGGGATAACTTTAAAATCATTTTCAAACTATGACATTGAATCGAGTTATTTCCCTTTTTAAATAACTTAAACACAATTTATATACGTAGTTGACATAAAGTGAAAAAAAATCTTTACTTACTTAAATTATTTATAACATCATGGAAAATGTGTTTTGTTTTCTAAGTATAAAAATGTTTTGAATGAACTAACGGTAGTCTTACTACATTTAATACTATGATAAGTAGCTACATTTTATGCAGGAGTGCTATAAATATATACCAGGTATATTATTTTCCATAGAGTTTCAATATACATTTTCTGGTGTGTAAACAAAACAGTGCAGTGCTATTTATGAAAAATAATTTATTTGTGGAAATGACCAAGGAAATTCATAAATGGTAATTATTTTTACACACAATAACAATAACATCAATGGTTTTGATTTTGAAAAGATGACATGATTCTTAACTAAACATATCAATACATGTACTGTTCTATACATGTCTATATCATTAACAACTTTGTACAAAAATCATAACGTAGATGGTATAAATTTTTTGTACAAAATGTCATTGTTGTTATTTTTTTTAAACAACCCTTTAACAATTTTTGGAATTTAAATCCCTGTACACAATTATAGAAGTATAAAACTGTGTCACAGTGATTTATTCTTTTTTTTCTGCTGATTTCTCCAAACAGAATATGCCTTGCATGGGCAAATTACCATTTTCATTGTAAATCCATTTTTCATTTTTTGGAGAAAACTTTGAAACTATACTGTGTAGTGAATACAGGGGTATATATATGTATAGCATGTTCTGATTGATGAAAGTTAAATTATTAGTATATAATTAGCTTGTTCTTTTTTTTAACATTTCCAGACTTTTTTAAAAAAATAATAAACGAAATGTATGGTATGATCATCTGTAAATTTCATTTCAACGTTATGCTGAAAATTATTGTTTATGGAATTTATGGAAATATCATTACTATATTGTGTTTAATGTGAGATGCACAAATATCTGGATGTCCCACAGACTTTTTCAGAGAAGTGGATAGGTATGGCCATCCATTATAGATGAATGGAAGGCTATGGCCTAAACAGAATGTCAGTGCACAAATAATGCAAGAAAAAATGTGTCATGCATTTTGATTAGTTAAGTTCTTTTCAAGATGAAAGGTTTTGGTGTTACAAATATAAAGACGGCATGAAAGATTTGATGTTTAAGTGAAGTTTGAATGTGTTAATACATTTGTAAATATGTATAAACAGCAATTATATGTACATACATGTATTTGAAAACCAATTAAAAGGGTAAAACATGCAATGTTAAGTTTTTCATCTATCATAATCAGATAATACGAAGAAGCTTAGACCACCTTCCTTGAAACTTACATGGATGACAATGATAATTAATCAGTTAGTATGGCTGTCACTCAACTGGAACCCCAGAAAAATAACTGTGATTTTTGCGTATTTATGAACAAAATACATATTGCGTGTTTGTTATTAATCATAAATTATCTCGTCTGTTGTTAAAACTGTTGTGAACAAACGGACTCTCGTCTGGCTTTGGATTGTACACCGACTTCCCGTTCCTGTCGTAACACAGGGTGTCCCCAATGTTCAGATTGTACTGACAAGTTTCGTATCCCAGATTGAAATTGTAAGAGCAAGACTCGGCGAATCCACATTCTGTGTTCACCTTGCATGGTTTGGCGGGAAAGCAGAGTCCATTTTGACAACTTCCGTCAGGGCACGTAGGCTCGCAGTGAATGACGGGATAGCAGATTTTGTGAAACGCACAGAATTCGTGTGGACAGCATCCCTCTGCACAATACTTGTACTATATGAAAGATAAAAAGAAAATTTTATATAAATATATAGACAAGTACTTTGGTTCAAAGTGAACACAGCAGTCTGATACTAGCATACAATATCCTGCCAGAGTCTATATTCTCCATCAAAAGGCCACTATCTCAGTGCCCATTTTCATAGAAATATACATGTATTTTTTTTTCATTCATACTGTGTACAGTGTTATCTTCACCCTGTGGTTTTTTCCTTGCCCTTCTACACTTGGAAACGATTTCGTCCCGTCTTTTAACCCATAATTATAGAAATATTAACACTTTAAATATAATTGGATTTCGCTTAGTCTTAAATTTGCCAGCTGGCATCGATAGCAAAAGGGACGAAAATGAAAAAAAGGGCGAATATTTCCTTCTATACTGTAACGTATTGGAATATGAAAAGCGCCATGCCAATGCATGCAAAGATGACACTCGCTGTTATATTGAAGCATGTTGAAATTGCTCACTTGATATGAACGTTTTCACATTTATAAACGAGTTGAATGGCATAAACACTTTTAAGAGCAATTTATTCCTAATGGAGCAATCGACAAATGTAGAATACATACTTGTCTATAAAATGCAAATCAGACTTACTTATATAATATATTTCATTTTGATACCTTTAATCTGATTCAGTAAGATTTGTTGTTCGTGCAAAATCAGTGTTTCATAAATTGCATTGTATTTCAAGCAAACTTTTAGAAGAGACATTGCGGGATTTGTAACAGCTATATAACGTTATACATGTACTTTTTATTAAGTTTATAGAAATTGCATTAAAACTCGGTTTCTTTAGATTTAGCAGGAGAAAAACGAACATGCTCAATTCTTTTTTTCGAAATCACAAAAGTATTTCATTTGCTTTCTTTTCATTGGGTTACCGTTTAAAACGAAGAAATTCATTATTGAATTGATCAAGAAAAACCGCCAAGGAGCTACAAGGCAGATGAGACACTTATTGGGATTCTTTGCATACACCGTATAAATATCCATTAGCAGACGGATTTGATCGGGTCTAAAGGATAACACTCATGTCAACATGGTTAGCTCGCATATTGACAAACTTGTTATAGAATTTCTTGAGTTTAGGGGAAGAAACTTAAAAAGAAAAAATCATTAAAAAAAGTCAGGAGACATAATAAGCTCGCATTTTGAGATGAATTACTTGATTGTGGGGGAGAACTTTTTAAAAATCATAATTCAACTCTATGCAGCAGCTTCTGAAAGAGACTCGAACTGGGCATACTCATGAGGTCTTTAATGTTGGAGTAAGTCTTATCATAAACAAGCAACAAGGTTTCAAAATGTCTAGTAACTACATTTGCCAAAATACCTTTTACTTCATTTCATTTTTTTGTGTGAAATTGGATCACAATGGCAATTGCTGTAACGTTGTAAACAAACTAAGTTAAACCGATGCAGTATTACACATAAACCATTGCTAACACAATCAAATTCAAATATTTTTATTTGTTGTATAAGATATGAACATTTTTGTCTTGCATTTTGGACAAAGTAACCGGGTTTTTTTTAGGTGGGAGTTGCATGTCAGAAAATTTGAAAACATGGGGTAAATGTGCAAACCTTTTTTTTAACTTGCGTCAGTTATTTTTTGCTAAACGCAAACAATACCAGTTTATCGTTAACAAACTCCAGAATTATCTCTTTCGTTTCAAAATGAGACAAACACGCTTGTACATTGATGCATATGCAGATTACGTATATCCAAGTAGTTCTTTCTCTTATCATCAAAAGTCATATTTACCAAAGCAAATATGATTTATTGTTCAACCAATATGGTGATGAACAAAATAAATTCAGCTCAAACAATGTGCGAACAATTTAACCATTAGCTGTATGTCCACAAAATTTTAAATATCCGATATTCGCTCTTTCATAAATTCCAGTTTCAAATACTGATGAAAAGCTAGCCGTTACCGAAGCACCTATATTTTATCCCACCGTGGTACTTAAAATATTGCAATAACGGATTCTGAAAGTGACTCTAGATCTTTCCTTAGTCTGACCTCGCCAAGTTCATGCCTTTTTATACTTTCTGGGTCCTTTCTACGATTACAAAGACCAAGGAATTAATAGTAAATATAAATCTTACATGTTAAGGATAGTCTGACATCATATTTCTTTAGTTACTCGTAGCAGCGACCAAGGAATTTTATACTCTATACCTAACATGACAGGGACACAATATAACAACAGATTCATTAGTCAGCAGCTCAGACCTTGAGCTCAGACGCTGTATGCTTTATCGTGGTCATTTGCTGCTTAGTGGAAGTTGAATGTCGTGGTTGTTTTTTTTAATCTGCTTTGCTTCGGAAAACCTTGGAAATCTCCTCTTACCAAGGCGCCCTTGAGATCAATACGACTGCATTTAAAAAGAGATATTTCTCCAAACACTCTGATCAATGTTTGAATATTTCTGAGACTGGCGTAATTGAAAATTGATAATTTTAATGTTTAACCACATTTTCTCTCTCTGCCTTTAAGTTGTTTAACCCCAACATCAAAGCATCGTAAACCATATTTTGTTTCACCTATTTTTGGTTGTCGTGATAAAGTTGAATACGGTTCTCGTGACATAATGGTATTTTATGGCCAGACCAAAAAAGGAACGGTGGGAAGAAACAGATGAGACAAGTCGGTCAGTGGTTGTAAAATATGTCTCCTTGTGGTATTTGTGTTTGCAGTAAATTCTCCAACACAAGCCGCAGAAGGGTTCAGCTGATGCGGTTCCAAATATGGTATATAAGCTCTATAGCCGATGTTTGATAAGTTGTCTGATAATTCTGATAATTCTATACTTACACCATAGCAAAGAAGAACTCAGATGATTTATTAGACACTTAATGTACTGCATTAATGTTACTGCAAGCATATCTCACAAATTACAATGCACCTACATATATCATATAATATTTATAGAATTGGCGATTGAATGACGAGTCTGATAAGGCGAAATAATTGGTTGATATAGCTTCGTCGGGTTTTTTCTCTCGAAGTATTTCCATTTTTAATTTTATCCTTCAAATATGATGAATATTGAATACTAATGAATATATTTTACTTATATCTGTTTTCAATGGATGGAGTCATACAGAGTGGACTTGTGTTCAAAACTTTTACACCCATCTTTGGGCAAGGGTTTGCAAGAACCTTAAAATAAGTTTAAGTTAAATTTCGGGTTCATGTCAGACCTACTTTAAAAAATCTTGACATGTTTTCTTCTCCTTTGGACAAATATGGCTCATACTTCACCCTTGAAATGCGTTGGGTTGGAACAAGTATCTTGGTCAAAGGTCAAAGGTCAATGTCATTGTAGATAGAGGTCTTATGAAATTCCTTCCCTGGAGTATTTCTCTTCCATTGGCCCCATCTTGCTCATGCTTCCTATAATCAGGGTATTGCGGTGATGGACTTTGCAGTAATCTTGAACCTAGGTCTAAGACCAAAAATTGAGGTCATAATAGATTTCTGTAATATCATTGTTCAAAGAATATTATTATTCCTCTTGGCAGTATCTGTTATCTTTTTCCCCATTGCAGTTGAGTGATTGCTTGACGAATGAGGTTAAGATCTCCTTTTTATAAATCATAGTTTTAAGTAAAAGCATGGTATTTTATGAGTGATTTTTTTTAAAATTGAGACCTTTGAGATGGTTACCATCTATAACTGTCGTCTAGCTATTACTTCGCTAATTTACCGTATATTTTGTACGAGAATGGAGATATAATTAGAGGGGATTTCTATATTTCATACAAAACTGTAGCCCCAACAAAGAAATTTCACAACACTAGAGCAAATAAATGTGATGCGTGAGTTTTGATCGGGAACACAGTTTGGTTTGAAACGTCGGATACAGCTGTTCACAAACTGACCGGCTGTCCACCGACTTAAATGCCTCCGGGATTTGGAACAAGCAATGTATTCACTAAAGAGACCCTCATCTCCTCGGAGACGAAGTTCCGAGAAACAATGTAAACAACTAAACAGCAATGCACTTGACGGAGTCTGGATGTCACTAGCGGCCCTGTCCAACAAATGAAAGTTTATTAGCCTCTGTCAGGTTTACGACTGGATGTGGGTATATTCCTACTAATCTAATCACATTCATTTGATCGATTTGTGATTCCACAAGATGCGATATCATCCGTTTGGAAACACCGGAGATTTTCCCTTCTTGCTCCGAGGGAGTTTTGGCATTCACATGCAGGGAAAGACTTTTGGGTAATTGTCCGTAATTGCCCTATTAACCACGATCTAGAAATGACAGGGTTTACCAATGACGGTGGCGGTTTGGTCACGGGATTTAGTTAATATGGTTTCATAGTTTGTAAGGATATTAATCCAAAGTCAGTATATGTTATTTTATTTAATTCACAACATTGGTAATAATAACTGGATTAGCGTTGTAGTGGTATTTTTACTTTTCATAAATGTACATAATTTTCTCTATGTGATACTGGAATCTTCACCATTTGTTAATCTATACACACGAACTTCTAATTCATGAACAAAGTACTTGTACTTTAAGTACGCCAATACTTTCTTAGTTGTGCGAAGTAGAAACCATAAACTTTCTAAGACAGATCTAAGACAGAAGCTTGACAACCATAAAAAGTTGGGGTTTTCTGTCTTTTCTTCTCTATTATTTCAAAATTTGGTTGGTGTACTAGTTTTTGTGACTTTTTAGTTGCACCATTGGTTCCTTTTAATTTTCACATGCTTGTAACATTAAAATTTTGCATAATCGACATACCATCTTAACCACATGTCTGTTAATCAATTGTCTGTTAATCAATTACGCATAAATAAAAAGTTAATTTCAACAACCCATTAGCTCTTTTAACATATAGAACATATAAAAGTTATAACTTTAAACTGTTTGCGAAAAAATGTGACAAGAAAGTTTTGTTATACTTCATGCATGACTATCATTGATGGCACCTACCAAAAGCTATACGCCATTGATTATAAAATGCATGTGTGCGAGAACTTAAAAAAAGGTTACACATTAATTATTAATGATACAGAGTGCTTTAAGTATGTGCCTTTTTCATGGAAATTTATCTGTGTGATCTTAATGCGTTGTGCAGATACTGCGCAATCATAGAACTATGAATATTTCATGACCGTGAACTACATTTGAGGACCACTTATCCATTCTAGGAAGATTGCTTGGTTTTTAAAGATGCAATCCTTTTAAGAAAATTCTGCATTTTAATAATGCATAAATTTTTCAGGTTTTTTGTAGATATTAAGACTTCGAGACACTTACTTGATATTTCAGAAAGTTTTCCGATTTAAAAGATAGTAAATTGTATATTTGGAATTGTTTACTTTTGGGAATATCAACTACCGGTACTTTTAAATTCTTTTATTTAAGCGCAAAAATATCCTCCCACGCGAGAGCTTGGTTTCTGTGAATACGCAATCACTTATTCCTCAAACATTTCCACGTTTGAAAGTTGTATACTGAAAAGAACATCGCACAAGTTTAAGAAGGGCGCCAGGTTTTTTCGCTATCCATAAAAAAGGTCGCTGCATTTCCTTCATCAATTTCATGTCACGCAATATCAGGATATGTGAAGTTAATTTGCTCTTGACACCTCCTTTCTTCTTGTGATGCCGTTTCTGTCTTATCAATTGGAAATAAAAGAGAAACCGAGAGAACCAAATACAAAGGCAATGAAATTTCTGTATTGTCATGCACGGAACATCGATGTTACTCTTCATAGACAATGTAAAATATTATTGATAGTTTCCCACAAACAAAACTGATATGGGTCAGTTTCTCATTTGATTTATTAAGTGGGTGTTTCTATTATACCAGAGCAC
This sequence comes from Magallana gigas, assembly GCF_963853765.1. NCBI lineage: Eukaryota > Metazoa > Mollusca > Bivalvia > Ostreida > Ostreidae > Magallana > Magallana gigas. Next base: position 15,235,596 of record NC_088859.1, on the reverse strand, counting down.
AAGTGATGATAAAAGCCCATTTCCTTTGTAATTCATAAACTTTTCAAAATTATTGGTTTATAGATTTATGGAACATCAGCCCCATTATTGTATGCATGCATTTCATTTTAAAGTTCTGGTTTCAGTTTTTATAACGGTTTGATTGGAAACCATTTACAAATATCAATACAAAAGATTTTTTTTTTTTGGAGAGGGGGGGGGGGGGGGAGTAAGTTTGGTTGGCATGATTTCTTTAAAGGATTCTTGTTTTTGTTCACACGCTTTTCAATGGTTTTGTAGGATTAGCTGTTATCCGTGATTCATTCACAAATATTATTTAGACGTACATATCATAAGTTATATCGTTATGATTACAGAAAATTGACGTTGCAAACACTTTCTTTAAAATTAAATAGTATTTTACATTAAAAGAAGCACCTACGTGTACCTATAAAGATACATCTTTATAACATTAAGTGACGACTATCCAGACGATAGGTTACAATTTCGTCAATTGACAATTGTTTTGTATTGACAACTGTGCTTCATAAGTACATGTAACCGTTCTCAAAGGAATGCATCGGCCCTTCTTTAAAAGTTAGACAAGACTGGTTGACAATCTTCGATGGGTTTTTAAGACAATGTAAATCAATTGCTTTTTCAATGGTGTATGTCCCAGAGAGAATCTAGTTTGTGACAGATTAAGACGTCTAGACTTTAATTATACACATTATTTGAATTTTCATTGAACATACCCATACTCAAAGGAACGTAATACAAGGAATACTATTTTAAAGGGGCATGGTCACGATTTTGGTCAAAAATTATTTTTCCGGTTTTAAACAAAGCGTTGGTGTACATTTTGAACGTTGAAGTAAAAATTCCAGTTTTAAACCTAAAACGAATGTGTTAAACGTTAGGAACCGCTTATCTATGCTTACAATAAAAAAAAGATAGATAAATAAGCTGGAAAAAGGTTTTTTACTGGTATATTGAACCTATGTAAACAAAAACAGGGCACGAGCCTTGTTTACATGACAGAGAATTGAGAGCCCCGTATCTTGCTTATAACGCTACAAATGACTCTCAAATTTTATTTGATCATTAGAAATGCATTTCTTAAGCATCGTAAATAATAAAAACATAAAAATAGAATTTGACCCAAATCGTGACCATGCCCCTTTACGAAACCTTACCTGTAATTTTCAAGCTATGGTGAATATAAAACATGTACACTTATGTTGTTTATGAGTTGTAGAAGTGTTCAGTATACATGTATACCGGTACTACAACACCTGTTGATTTACGAACATCACGGAAATAAAATTGGAAACGCACTTCGGATATCTCGAACCCCCGGATATCTCGAAGTTTTGTTGACCTCCCTCAAAGTTCGAGATACCAATGTTTACCTCTACTGCCCTTTCCGATATATTTCATTTTATCAAATAAAATATACGACATGACTTCTTGGAAAGGACAGTACTTCATAAAAACTTGATTGGTTTCGAAAAAAAATCAATAAGGTACTGTTTACCATTATTTAAAAAAGAGTGCAAAAACTTACCCTGTCTTATCAACATCAGGCACTCTTAATATCTATAGTATTATCTATCTGACAACTACCCGCCATTACTTACCCGTTTTGAAAGAGATATTCCAATGAAAATGAATATGGAAATAATCCGCACATTCCAAACGTCTATATTCATTTTGTCCTTTTCACCATCTGTTCATCCGAGAGATTAGTACTGGGAAATACCGTGTGGCTTTTTCCAAGTTGGTCCAACTATTGATTCTGGATGAGCGGAATCAAATGGAAAAGCGCGCGAACTTTAACTCACCACGTGTATGCCGTATACCTTTTTCTTTGAAGTATGATAATTTCTATAATTAATATTTTTATTTAGACAGGATAGCACAATTATATCGAAAAAATGGTAATTTACGTTGTGTTCCTGTATAAAACATATTTACAGACAAACAATTAAATGAAACAGAAAATAAAGAGTACAAAAGAAAGAACAGTCTCTCTCTCCTGTCTCTCTCCCTCTCTCCTCTGTCTCTCTTCTTTAAACTATATTCTTTCATTTATTTATACATCATGCTCCTTGTCATTAGATGAGGAAGAAGGAAGAAAAACTCACCAAAAGACATGGTTCTTAACTCGGGAATCAATATTTTGAAAGCCTGATTGCCACAATTTTGTCCCTTTGACATTTTTGCCTAATCCTCTGTGGATGGAACGTCTCTCATATTACCCGTAAATTATACATCTTTCCCTGTATTTTTTAAAAACGGTATGAAATACTTTATGGAAAATACATTAGATTATGTGCGTTAACGTCGCTCTTCAGTTCATCCCACGATGTCATTAGAGAATTTTTAACTTAGTTCCATTAACTAAAATTTATATGTACAATATACAGAGGCGATGATGTCAATGAAATTAGATAAATCAATTAATAAATAAATGATGGAAAAGTTGTACAGGTGGGGAAAAAGAGTATTAAAAATATACAGAGGAATAAGCAAATTGAATTATAATTTTTTTAAAAAGTAGAATTAACTGACATTAAAGGGACTTGGACACGATTTGTGATAAAAAATTATTTTTATTTTTTATGTATAATATGATTTGCTGGTGCATTTTAAATGATTGACCAAAGTATTGAATGTTAAAGTCAAGTTACAAGCGAGATACAGAGGCGAAAATTGATTGTTATGTAAACAAAGTTCGAGTCTTATAGTTGTTTACAAAAAATGTAATGTAAAGCATTACCATTTCTTAGACAAAATGACACGTACAAAGTACTAAAAACCAATTTAAACTACTAGTAATCCAGTATCTTCATAAATACTATTATCAACAAAAATCAGATACATTTGATTGAAACTTACACCAATACTATACACATATAAAAAATGACTGTTTACAAAACAAAGAATTGTGAACTCTGTATCTTGCTTATAACTTGATATTTGACTTTCAAATTTTGACATAGCATTATAAACGGTTATATTTATCATTATAAACATAGAAAATGGAAAAATAAAATTTGAAAATTTTAAGACAAATCGTGTCTAAGTCCGTTTTGTTTTTTTCTTTTCCTTTTTTTATAGGCTATATCAAGGGATTCATATATTATAAACGGTTATATTTATCATTATAAACATAGAAAATGGAAAAATAAAATTTGAAAATTTTAAGACAAATCGTGTCTAAGTCCGTTTTGTTTTTTTCTTTTCCTTTTTTTATAGGCTATATCAAGGGATTCATATAAACCACTACTTTCTCTGTTGTCAGAGCTTTGTCTTCTCTCCATCTCGCTTCCCATAAATTGAAACTGGAGAACTATAATTGACATTCGCCACCAATACCTAATCTTTAACATAGGAAAGGTCTGTTGTTTTCCTCCAGTGCAGGTTTTTCTAGTTAGTCCTAATTATCTCCATCCCTCAGAAGCGAGAGAGAGAAATCAAATTACGTTTTCAGTTGTCGGAGTTTACACAAAAAACTATACAAGGTCTGTTCAGAACATTATCCTTTCTCGTTTGTCAAAGCTGAAACTTAGAAGGTCGATGGACTTTTGATAGAAAATGGAATTTCCTGGGTCCTGGAGAGAAAGTTCTTGCTTTAAGTGACAGGTGCCAATTGTGCTTAAGACCAGCAATTGCTAAATGCGATGGTTATTCCCAGGCGCTAACTTTCCGAGCGTTCAATCTGCAACATGATGAGCGAACATTGATGTTGCACAATGTTTATCGTACTAAACTAATTAAGCTTTAAAATTTTAAACCCATAGTTCGAACACGCCCGTTTTCTTTGTTGTGGGGATTATATTTTTTTTTTTGCATGTTAATTAAACAATAAAATAGTATCTATGTTGGTCAATAAGAATTTTACGGATGTAGGAATTGCAGAGAAAATGTACAGTCAGCGTCGCGTCAGCGAGTTATGTAATGTTTTCCCTTCAGTATTTCGGCATTCCCTTCAGTATTTCGGCATGTTTTATGCTCTTATATGGAAACCGTTTATATCCTTCAGAATTAACAACGAAATCATTTTATTGCTTATATTAACATTTCATATTCATAAAACAGGGATTTAAGTGTGTTGAATAACAACGTATCATCCGCAAGTAAATATGCCACAAGTTTGGCGAATCTCTTATCTTGTTCATGTCATACTTTTGCCATATATGTACTCCAAGAAACCTGCATTAAGTATACTCAGCTATTACGGTTTGAATACGTATTCTGTCGATGAAAGGCCGCGAGGGAATTAAAATGTTCATTTATTCTATAAAAATAAAAATTCGTTTTCGAAACAAATAATAAAAAAAAAATCCACTACATGTACTAGTAATTAAAATGTACCAGTTTAAGGACTGTAGTCTGTCCCAGGTTATTGCTTCCATCACTTTTTGACGATTTTTAATAAAAATACACATACCTGTGAAAGAAATACAGTTGAAATCAATAAAAGGGAATATATCCAAGATATTGAATAATTGAACATTTGTCATTTTTTACTCATAAAAGTTCACAGGAACGAAAACAAATATCTTACGGAGATTTATAATGGGAAATGTTTACATCTTTTCTCCATTCAGAAGTACTCGGGATACCTCGCGCAAATTTTTCAACGTTATCATCCGGGCTTATTAATGGTTGATGCAATGCAAAATCCCCGTATACTTTTTATTTTTGGATGTGTATTGAAACCTGAAGCTTCAAAATAGATAATCTGGACATTTTTCATATTAGTGGATGAAGGTAGTTTGAGCACAAAGGTATTTTAAAAGATTATCGAAATATCAAGCAAAAAGTGGTGGAAGCAAAAACTCGGGACAGAGTATAGTATCTCATAAATTGAAGTTCGTTCGAATTGTACTTCTGTATGTTTTCTATTGTCTCCCGACCTTTGTACGTAGATATTTGAGAACGAATGTAAAAAGTCGTATTCTAAATTATTCATCAAGGTTGCAAGGCCTATTGATTCTTGTCAATGGAATCTCTATTAAAGCATCACGGTCAAGTAAAAGAGGGAACCTAATGAAAGTTTGATTATCAATACGACCCTTGCTAAGCTTCAACAAAAAGGAACGAACTCTATAATCCCGCGTTTGATAAGGTCGCGCAATTTTGCGGGGGTCCGGCGTGAAATATCAATCTTTCAATAAAACATGATGAATGAGGATCGGATAGCCACGGAAACGAGAAATGGTGAAGAATATGCGGTGCGTTTTGCTATATTGACCGATGGGTTTCATTACCAAATATAGAGGTCTAAACATTGAATCCCATGGTATCTAAACTCACGCATTTCTCAGTCTTTGGGGAAATCTATTTTATCAACACAGGTTTCTCGCGAAAATCTCCTTCCCCGAATTTGTTGATTGACTGTTTTTAATTAGTAGCAGGTAAAAATGGGACAGCAATAAGTATCTTAGGTCATAATATATATAATTCAATGGGGTTTTTTGGAACGTTAGCCAAGACCAAACCTCAAAATTTTATCAAAGAATGAGACAGACGAAACTGTGCGTGAACTGGTCACATTGATTTTTATCAGGAATATCCTCGAAGTGACAAAACCTCAGCCTGTATATCAATCAGATACTAGTAACAAAAAAACCCCACTGCATCATTTGCGAGGATTTGCAAGGAAGAATACTGCAATTACTGGGAAAATATACAAGAAAACAGAATGACGTACTTTTAACTATCGTGTGCATAACTCAAATCAATTGCGTAACAAACTTGATTTTCTGTCCTGAATGCATAGTTGTAAAGCTCGTCCTTGACTTGTATACCCAAGACTGAAGGTAGAGAGATTTAACACTTGGGTAATGCAGATATCAATAAAAGCTCCAAGTTCGTTATGGCTTTATGGTGCACAGTTGAATTATTTATTGGGGTAACATCATAATTTGACTAAAAGTTCTTATTCCATACGAGAGAGAGAGAGAGAGAGAGAGAGAGAGAGAGAGAGAGAGAGAGAGAGAGAGAGAGAGAGAGAGAGAATTTTTGTGCAATTGAAAGTGTTTGCTATGTTCAATAAAATGAACAATAAAACTGAATATTTACATTTTCCAGTGTCTTTGCCTGTGATAACACTACGTATCGATTTTGTACTATATAACCCATAATAATACAAAATTATGACGCCAAATTTAGGCGCCAGCGGGGTGTGCTTATCTATATTTAAATATTTAATCGTACGATGGCTTAAACTTATATAAATATAATTAATAAGGAATCATTCTTTGAATATTATGAGGTGATAATTTCGGTTGGGGCGTGATCAAATCTATCATAAAGCCCTTCGGGCTTTATTGGATTTGATCACGCCCCGACCAAAATTATCACCTCATAATACTCAAAGAATGATTCCTTATTCGTTATATATTGAACTAAATGCACTTGAAATAGTGACCATCTCAATTTCACGAGTAGCGCACGAACAGAAGCGCAAAATATTCGTATGGCCGAAAAAATTTAGATTTGAATTTTAAAATATTGCCAAAATGATCGCATATGAAAAAGTGTTTGCGCGATCTAAAGCGATCTTGCGTTATTTTTCGTGTCTATATGCGACTTAAATTAAAGTTGATGCGATAGGATTGCGCGAGTGATCAGGTGATCGGACGATTGAATGTGCGCCATGCGGATTTGTGCGGCAGCACCCAAGGTCAAATGTGGTCTGAAATAGAGATGCTTATACAGGGTATATATACAAGTGGCAAAGCATGGCAAATTGAAGCTGATAGATTGCGCAATGGTAGTACAACATTGCAAAATTAAATGAGACACGTCGAGGAACAGTCTCATAGTCGCTAAACACACGCATAGACAGCTGCGATTCATCTTACAACCTTTAAAAAATCGTGCATCACTCTTTGGAGTATCTGCATCTGAAGCTATCTCTCTACATTACACATCAATAGTTATATTTAGTTTGCACATCTGAATTGAGTATGAACAGTATTTACTCAATATTCAATCAGCCCCAAGACTTTAACGCAATCTGAATTGTTCTAATATCTTATAACTGCCTTAGCAGGACCATGAATCAGTCTTAGTCAAAATTTGTACACTGTCTTATTGTGTTGTGATTAAAAATTTCGAAGAAAAAAAAATGGAATGCTATTATTTAAAAAGAGGCTCGCTCCTCTCTTTTTGGGTAACTATTTTATGTCACCTCTTATCTAAAAATGCTGCATCATATATTGATTCTATTCGTATATTTATATTTCAAAATGCCAAATAAACCATATTGAATAAGATTATTAAAAGAAAATTATATATTAACAGTGTTTAGTATAAAGGGTCTATATTTTGTGGCGGAAAGTTTTCAAGAAGAAAATGAACAATTTTCATATCTCAATTCAATCAAAATCAGTCAAAAATTGACTTTTTTAAAATCATTTTTTTCGAATCGGAATTATAGAGCGACTCTTTGAACAAGAACGAACTCTTTGTCACATATAAGTACTGGAGAGATACATCTTTGGTGAAAATATTTTGTTTGTTCAAGCAGTCGCTCAATGTTTCTTTGAAGAAAAACTGCCTCAAAACAAGCCGTTTTATGCTAAAAATGCAAAAATGGCCGGAAAAGGTAAACTTTATGCTGTCATATTTTTAAACTGTGGGCACTAAAATTAAAATGAAAATTATGAAAAACTTCAATTGCATATTTGTTCAGAAAAACAAAGAATTACAATAAAATGACAATGTTCATTTAAGGGGGCCATTTTTGGCTCAAACCATACATTTCTTTAGTCATGAAATTTTGACTCAAGTCTTTAAATGCTTCATGTTTCCGAGTCCTGGAAAATCAAGACCACACTCTGTATCTGAAACTAGCTCTGCACTATAGATATATAATTTTATCAGCCATGCAAGTTTGACCAGTATTTCCAGTATGACCAGTAATACATTAAGATATTGGACCTGCTCCAAAAACTTTAACTGCACCCTGACAACGATAGATTAGCAGAAGCTTTTCCTGACTCTGTCTCGGTGAGCTAAGAAGGGGGGGGTGTATCAATAATAAGCAAATATAATACACAGAGATCTGTTTTTTACTTTGATCCTTGAATTTCACCATGGAGATAGAAAATATGCCAGGTACAAACATCTGCTGTGACCTTGACCTCCAATTAAGAAATTTAAATGAAGGTCACAGCACACTCTTTATCTAAAGTCACCATGTGTGAAGAAGAGCAGGCCCAACAAAACAAGAGATGTTTGTGAAACACTTATGCCCCCCTCCCTTGGAAACATCCACAAAGAAAATGAAAGGAAACTGCAAATAATTAGAATTTTTCTAAGTCAAAGGGGCATAACTCTGTCGAAAATTGCTCGAACGTACCCAAAATCGAACTTGACCTAGATATTATAATAATAAATGTGTATACCAAATTTCATTTCAAAACGTGCAACCTCTGCGCTGGAAATAACAGAAACTGCAAATGAGTGATATTTTACTATGTCCAAGGGGCATAACTCTGTCAAAAATTGCTTGATCGTACCCAAAATCGAACTTGACCTAGATATTATCATGACAAATCTCATCTTTTTCGAAGGGGGGCATAAATATATTTATATATTAATAAACTTATAACAGGCTATATGAACTGAATTGTATGACAAAGCAAATTTTCAGTCTTGACAACTACTCTTATAGTTTTAAAGGCTCAAAAAAGCCTTTTTAAATTCAAGTTACCCTAATGTATATTCCCCCTCCCTCCCAACAAAATCAAACAAAGCCATTATAAATGTGGTTTATATGGACAGTTTATTATAAGTTTTAAAAGGCACTGAAGAAAAACAAGGAATAATTGAAGAAACACATGAAGATTTCTTGTAAAATACATGTATAATGCCAATTAATGACCATGTCAACTGTCTTTCTTAACAAGGAGAGAGTCAAAATACTTAACAATTCAGATGAAAGTTATTATACACCAATTCATATTTTTAAAAAAGTGCATTTATTAATGTATACCAATTTAGAATACCCTGTATGTTTCAGGTTTTTATGTAAACCATCACCTTTACATCAATTATTAATTGTATCATATTATCAATTGTATAAATGAAAAGGAAAGTTTCAGTTGTACTTTGTAGTAATGGGTCAAAATACTAGTACATTTGTACATGAAATACCATGCATCAGTATGTGAATGCAGATTTGAGTGGCATTTTATGACCTTGTAGGACAAAACAGTACAGGGTATATAGGAAACAAATATCAGTTGGTTAACTAATTCATAGTAGAAGCTGAGCAGGTTTGTAGAAAATTACAACTTCTTTGATATCTATAAGTAATATCATTTCATGATAAAATATATTATATGATCATATTCACACTGATCTCTTTTCCCCAATTTTGATGATAAATTAAAACTACCAAAAAAAAAAATTGACCTAGACAAATAAAATGTTACAAATTCAGTTCATTTCCCCAAAATTTGCAATGTGTGGTACCCCCCCCCCCTTCCTTAATAAACAGTGTTCTTAAAATCTTGGCTTAGAAGTAAACTATATCTATACCAGAGGTAATGTCTTTGTCGGCTACGTTAACATAGGAATGGTCAGTGTCGGGAACTCGGGAGGGTGGTTCAGAAATAACAACGGTCTCTGCAAGCTGCACAGATTCTTCCATTAAACTGGAATTGACAGCTCTCTCTGCAAGTTCGATGAGTCCCTGATCATCAGAACCGCGACTCCCTAATGAATCAGTGTACAAGATTTTAAAATTCTCAACAGATGTCCGTGGACTTTGGGAAATGATGTTGGAAGTTTCTTCAGTTTGAATCACCACTCTGTCATTTGAAGCCTTCCCTGACTGCAGTTTTTTGAGTAATTCTGGGGTAACCTGGATATACTGCTTGCCTGATTCTTCACCGGATACTACCACAGAAATGCTGTCACTCGACTCCTTATCAACTGTGCTTCCTTCATCAAAGTCTACCGCCGCTGTGGTACCTGGTTGCTCTCTTATTAGCTGCACTTCTGTGACGGTTTGAGCATTATCATTTGCTACATTTGTTGCTATCCCGCCTTTCACTGACCCTGTTGCTGAAGCAGCAACATTTGTTGCTGCATTTTTAGGAATGTTGGAAGCAACAACCTGATATGTTGCCTGTGATCCAGCATTGACTGGGGTTTCTGTAACATGGAGCACCTCTACAGCCTTGCTGGTGGCTGGATTGCCCTCCTGACTTTTATCAGCTGCCACTACTAATACTTCTGGAATTCCATTACTGTCAGTTTCAATGATCTGATATTCGTTTTGTCCACCATGACTTGCAACAATTTGATAATTACCACTTTTAACTGCCTCAGCTGCAGAAACTTGTAAATTTGCTTTAGAGTTTCTATTTGCTACACTTCCAGGGTTGCCATTAACGGAACTTTTTGTATTTTCATCATAAGAAATAACTTGCACTGACTGGACTAGTTCTGATATTTTTTCATCTAGGTCATTGATTGTTATGTGTAATATTTGCTGTCCCTCTACCTCAGTGATGTATGGAACTGCATTGCCAGGGATTTCAATCTGGGCTACATCTCCAGACACTTCATTATTCTGTACCAGCTGTACTGTTTGGTCATGTCCTGGTAACTCCAATTCATTGGAAGCTGGGGCACTGTGGTCTAGAACGTAACGTATTGTTTGAGACATGCCTTCGTTTCCCCCAAACTGGTTCACTTCATGGGATTTCTTATGTCTTGAAAGAGAAGAAACATGGCGAAACCTCTTGGAGCAAATGTCACATTGAAACATGGGGGAGTTATCTTCCTCCGCCTCATGAAATTCTTTGTGCTTTCTTGCAGACAAGCGATATTTGAACCGTTTCCCACAGATATCACAAGGATATTTCTTTTCGTCTGCGGATATCTGATGTTTATTCTGATGCTCCCTGAAGTCAGAGTATTGTTCAAATTCTATTGCACACATATAACACTTAAAAGGACCCTCCCCATGGATTACCATATGCTTTTTCAGGGCCATCATTGTAGGATAAATTTTCTCACAAGCACCACATTTGTAGAGGACCTTATTACTGTGAACCTGGAGGTGCTTTTTCAGAAGACCATGTTCCTTAAATATCTTTTTGCAGATGTAACATTTAAAAGCTTGCTCAGTATGTCCAGTTTCCTCCTGAAAAATAATTTCCCCCTCCTTCCCAGCTACCATAGCGCACTGGTGTTCACGTGCATGCTTTGAGAGATGAGACGGCTGCAAAATCATTTGTCCGCAAACCTGACACTGATGTTTGGTATCTTTCTGGTGATTTATCATCAGGTGTCGCCTGAGGTTTGCCATGGAGTTGAACGGTTTGCCACAATAGTCGCACGTGTTAACCCTGCCGGTGCTGTGAGTCATTAAATGTCGTTTTAAATGAGATGAGCGGAAAAAAATTCTCTCGCAGACTTCACACTGGAACTGTTTCTTCTCCTCATGTTCTTTCTTGTGCTGCAGAAACTCGTTTTCATCTAGGAATCTTTTCTCGCATCTAGAACAACGCAACGATCCGGGTGCCGAGGTGTGAATTAGCATGTGCCTTGTTAGATGTTTGGATTGTCTGAAACATTTTTGGCAGTATTCACACTGATAAGGCCTCTCATTTGTGTGAACTGTAATATGTTTGGTGACATTAGATGGATGTGAGAACATCTTGTTACAGATGTGACAGGAGTAAGGCTTTGGGTTATCATGAGTGATCCTATGAGCTTTCAGGTTGGAGGGACGATTGAATCCTTTCCCACACACATCGCACTTGAATGGCTTCTCATCCGTGTGTGTCAACATGTGCACCTTTAGAAATGATTTAGCATTGAAGCCTTTCTTACAAACTGGACATTTGTGGGGTCTTTCTCCTGTATGCAGAGTCATGTGTTTGTCCAAGTCAGTCTGATTAGAAAATCTCTTAGTGCAGTGAACACATTTAATCTTTGTAATACCTGGCACTCTGGGTAAAAGATCTGATGGAACAGTGATTTCGTTCTGAGAACTTTGATAAGGAAATATATGTACTGTTTCTCTCTTCCCAGGCAAAATTTCATTTTCATCAGCTATGATTTCTTCACACACTAAAGTTGGCACCACATTTTCATGAACTTCAGTTGAAGATGGCGACTGATGTTTCTGTTGTTTGTGTCTTAGTGCATTTCTAAATGAAGAAAATTCTTTATTACAAATGGAACAGGCGTACTTGATATTTTTGCTCTCTGGATCATGGGTAGTTATGTGCCTTCTTAGATGTTTGGAAAGCTTGTAACTTTTATCACAATATTCACATTTGTAAGGTCTGCCTTCTGTGTGCTGTGACTTCATATGCTTTTTCATGTTGGAAGGATGAGTGAAAACTTTATCGCAGAAATCACATTTGAAAGGTTTTTCATTAGTGTGGGTCAGTCTATGTGCCTTCAGGTTGGATATTCGGGAAAATCCTTTCTGGCAGATCTCGCACACAAACGGCCTCTCTCCAGTGTGAACCATCATGTGTACTTTCAAAAAAGATTTAGCACTGAACGACTTCCCACAAATCTCACAGTTGTGCTCCCTGCCGAAAGTATGTAACCCCATATGCTTCTCAAGTGATTCAGTATCCGTGAAACGTTTCTCGCACATTGTACATTTACGGTGTTCGCCTGGCTGAACTGGGGTGATTTCTGTTTGTGAGACTGTGACAGGATCTGGTTGTAGTGGTGTAAATCTCTGCGGAATCTGCTCCACCACTCTCTTGTTCGTCTCATTTTCCAGCGTAAATTCAATCTTATTGGTGTCTGATACTGTGATCTCACAGACCTCATACTTAACATTGTTATTGTCAATAAAAATCATCTTGGCCAATCAGTTGTTTCAACCACTCGCTACTTATTGACCATCCAGAACTGCGATTTAGGATGCATCTTCAACGATTCTGAAAAAGAGAAGAAAAAAACATTGAATATCTAAAGACCTGCATAATACTTGAGTATAAATTCATATACATGTGTGTGCAACTGGCAACATGTTATAAAAGCATATGGTTACAATAATAAAGTGAGGCTCTTCAGCTTTCTTCTGGTTTCTGCAATAAAGATTACCTCATAATATAAAATAACACGACGTCTCTAACTCAAAATTACACGAATACACCCTTTCCGTGAATTGCAATAATTTTTGCTTTGTTCATACGATTACGAAAAGCAGTGGAGAAGTGTTTAGGATCATTCTCCTATGATAATAATGATAATTTACCTACAAAAATCACATGGTCGCCTTTATTTTCTGCATAGACAACAGTAAGACAGCATTCAAACATTGCTGCCAAATAATGAAACTATTATTTCACACCAAAAAGTCTCAGACAAATTGTAGAAATAAAACATGTAAAATGAGAAATTAAAATTTAAAATAAAAATAAAATCCGCCCACCCGCCCCATATTTTTTGTAAATCAGGATGAGAATCTAAATATTAATTTTATGTGGCCTTACTCTAACACTTCTATAGTACACTTCAATGCAGAATCAAGTACCTGTGCCCAAGACACCTAAAATTTAACTGAGGCCACTAACTTAAATTCGATCTATAGCTCTGTGATTCTGTGGAGCCAGTAATTTCTTTGCTCAAACAACATATCTTAACTATGTTAGCTAAAGATAACTTACATTTTTTTACAATCTGATTAGAAGGGCTAAAAAATTTGCCACAGATCAACATCGATCATGCTGATAGATAATACAGACATTTCAACATTTAAAGCATCTGATCATAATAATGATCTATAATTAAATGTACAGGAAATGTCAGTATACTAAAGGGTTTAAGTTTTCACATTAGCCATGGGGAAATATTATTAGAAGTGTTGGCATCTTCATTCTTTGCGTTTCATTTATTTCTGGTATTTCAGTATTGTGCAGAGAAATTTTGGACTAAATTGTACCTTGACCTCGACCCCAACTTTGGGCTGGTGACCGCGATGTATACTTCCCTGAAATTCTGTAATTGACGACCATGAACAAAATAATTATTTAAAGTAACCCTATTGTATATTATTCATCACTAAAACTATTTGTATTTACCTTCCATAAACCTTTGCTAACAGTAATTATACGCATTTTCGTTTAGACTAGTTCCCTCTTCCCAAAGTATGGCGTCGATATAATAAAATTAAACTCCACTTGAGAAAAATAAATATTTCCGCAAAATAATTTTTCCCCCAAACCAAATTATCTTTTAGAATTGCCCTTTGTAAAAAGTCCTGATGAGATAGGAAATATGTGGCATAATTATAGAATTGTGGCCGTGAGTTTAAAATCAAATGTTGATATCGATGTAAAATTTACAAAACTTGACCTGTTCCTCGATTTACCCATTTCCCCAATTCATCCACCGGAAGTAAATTTAATGACGGAGAGGGATTTTTAAACAGATAGAATGGCTGATTATATTAAGAGCAATGATTACATGCTGTATTTGCCCAATGAAAGACTGAAAACTTTCAAGAGTTGGCCTCTTGGTTTTGATTGCAACTGTACACCCAACAAGGTATTGTATTTTATAATTGAAACAATGGAAATCGGATTTTTTCAGTTTTCTGGCTTGGTTGGACCAATTTTGGAGATATAGCTCGTCGTTGTGTCATTCCATAGTGATAAATCAGAGTTAAGTCGAATCTTGTACATTAAATGAACCTAGCACAATTGAAGGATATGAAGTCTTCACTTTCTGCAGATACATAAATAACATACTGTAATGTTATTTATGTCTCTGCTTTCTGTTATGAATATCTGAATCATCATTTAAAATCTGATGTCAGTGATGAATTACTGCTTCCACAGTAATTCTGTGGAAATATAACATCTGTATAACATTGCATTGAATTGCACTGGTAATTCCAAACTCCTGTCTTTCCTAGCCAACCATGCACGTATAAACATATATAGAAAATGTGTTAACTGTTTCACATAAAAATTTAAGTTGATTTTGCTTGAATGTATACTAAAGTATTAATTTAATCACCTGTTTACAGTTGGCTGCTGCTGGGTTTTTTCACTGTCCAACAGAGGATGAACCTGATGCGGTGCGATGCTTTTTCTGCATGAAGGAATTAGATGGATGGGAACCAAATGATGATCCCTGGTAGGAATAGCGCAGCCCAAATCTTTGTTAATCTTACATAACTAAGTACAAAAGGGGTATAATATAAATTTTATTTGCAATTTGTGGATATGATATAAATATATTATTTACATCATTATAGAAAATGAATATTAATCCCAAATTGCTGAATTTGTTGGCTGATAAGAAATTTTTTATTGTTGCCTCAGCTTTCTCCCTCCCTATCTAATATACAGTATAGTTCATCCTTTCCAATATAATATGAATAATGAAGTAAAGTTATCCAGGTTTTACGATAAATGCACATGAATATTAATCCATTCGATGGGGTACATTTAAATTTACAGAAATGATTATTACTGGTAATTACTAAAAAGAATTTTTTTTTTCATTTTTAGGGCAGAACATCAAAGTCATTCACCAAAATGCCCTTTCCTCATTATTGGCAAGAAAGCCATGGAATCTTGGACTGTGGCAGAATTTTCAGATCTTCATCAAAAGAGCATGGAAAACAAAATTGTAAGTAGATTCAATGTTTGTGATGGTAAACTAATGCCCCCATTGGCCAACTTTGAATAATCCCTTTGTCTGTCAAGTTCACTTAATAAGGCATATTTATTAATAATACCTATGCAGGATACTCAATATTTAAAGTTATTTTGCATGACTGACAACTGATCTATGATGAAGTTAACATGATAAAAAAAAAATGAAGAACTTATTATCATTTCAACTGTTCTACCATATTCATCAGCATGATAGGAACAAAATTTTAGTCAAAATTTGTTTTTTACACTTAGGACAGGTTTTAGATTCATTGAGAAGAAATTATGAAATAACTATTATATTTCATTTAGCTCCCATCATCCTAAGCTTTTGTTACATTTTGTGATTTTCAAATCATATGGGACATATTTTTGTCAAAAATCCAATAAGAATTATTGTTTGCATGACATCACAAAAACTGTCTGGACTTCACACATTCAGCATCAAATGTTTAGAACATTAAAGATTTCAAATGTTCATTAAGTACAACATTAATCATTGATATTCGAAATTTTCTTTTTGTAGAACAAAGTCATGGACATACACATTGCTACCTACAGAGAAAAGATGAAAACACAACGACTTGAGATCCAGAGACACTTCAAGAGGAAGTGATGACATTAACATTCATGCATATGAATATTCATTGGACAGCAGAAACTGTTGGAAATATGCCAACACCTTACATATAATATTACACACTTCCTCAGACTTTTGTAAAAATGTTTGATACATAGTTTTGTATTTTAGAAGGAAAAGTCTCATTCTGTGAGACACACCTGTCCCAGTGAGATATGATTCTCAAAATGTTGCTTCTTTGTGATTATGTACAATGTATGTGTGAGAGAGAGAGAGGATGAGAGTTTTTAGTGTAATGTGCAGAATTGACTGTTTTAAAAAAAAAATAATAAACCTGTTACTGAATTATCTGGTTTTTTTCAAAAGAAGAGTCACATGAACTTGTAAATAAAACAAATCCTCCATTAGAACTTAGGTCCTAAGCTTGTTCCTGGTATATCTCCACTATCAAAATATGTCACAAACAAAACATTCTAAATGAGTAAAAGTATATTTATTTCATATTTTTGTACTAAAATAAACAGAGTAAATAAAAATAACAACTAATAATAAAAATAATATCACAGCTGGTTAACCATCGTCATCATCTCTTTTGTTGTAGTTTCGAAATTTAGATTTTTGAGGTCCTTTGCGAGATGTTTTGGGTGATTTTATGGAAGAGGTTTTGGATTCTGGTTTACTCCTCTGATGCATTGTGGGTTGCTTTCCTTTTACTTTAATTTCATTGGATGATTCTTCCGAAGAGCTCTTCCTAGATTTGTCTTAAATTTGTAAAAGTTTTACATGTTAGAAAAAAAGTGGAAAATTTTCCCTACCAAAAAAGTAATAGAGGTTAAATAAAATAAAAAGGTGTTTGGAACTTAAAAATTACTAAGACATTTCAATGGTATCCAAGATACCAATATCCAAATTCCAAAGTTTGAACAAACAATGTTGACATTAAAATGGCTCCGATTACGAGAAGTTAACGTTTAAGTACAATAATGGATTTTTACCTGTTTTCCCTGAGTATCTAGGTGTGGTAAATGGACTTGGTGTGGGGCGATCTAACATCCTCCAAACTTCCTCCAGTGATTCCCCTCCTGCTGAGGACATTGTGACTAATAACTGGTCCCTGTCGTCTAGATCTGAACTAAAGAACTGCTCCCTGTCATCCAGACTTCTGATTAAAGGCCCCTCTCTGCTGAATCGTACAGGACTGATGGATCTCCGAGTGTCATTGAAGGTGTCCTGACTTTCTCTTACACTGTTAAAGGGTTGATCTCTATTGGTACCTAAAATTCCAAACAAAATATCTTATTAATACACTCCATAATAATGCCAATAGAGGACAGAAGAAAATAACAAAGGCATTGCACAACAAGTTCGATATTGTACATATATGTTTCTGCAGAATAACCCCAGCTTCTACCCTTTGCTGCCCCACTATTGCTGTATCATTGAACTGATAAGATGCACGACCTCAAAATGCATGAACATTTCCAAAATATTAAATATTATAAATAGAAATTGTCAATAAAAAACAAAAAGTGTTAATTTCTTAAGATTTATTCCCCTTTAATTTCACCCATGTCTTACTAACCGATATTGGATGTCCTCTTCAGGATTGGGGGCGGTCGGTATTCTTGGTCAGATCCAGTAGAGTTGTTGGTGTTTAGATTCTGTGGCTCAGGAAACTTCTGAGCATACTGTAATTGCTGTAATGAGGTTATTGAATCAAAATTGTAATTCCATCTTTTGTAAAACTTAGAAATCATATACCGGTATTGAAGCTGTGAAGGCACACAAGACCAAAATTTAAATAAGGTGGTAGTATATACAAGAAAATATTCACCCCCATTTTATTTTTGCTCTTTTCACCCATATTGTCAGTGGGCAAATTTAAGACTGGGTGAATTCAAAACAATTTCTAAATAACTGTTTAATTAGAAAGAGTATTTATTTATAATTCGAGACAGGGCAGAACTATTTGCAAGTGTAAAAGGGAGAAAAAAATGAGGTCAAAATAACCCTGTAAACAACTAAACATTAGACGTTTTCAGAGATACCAGATAGTCTAAGATAACTTTTCATCCATATGTCTGAAATCTATTACAAATTTGCAAGTACAATGTAAACCAGTTTCAGTCAACCTATTCTAGCCTGACCCTTATTCTGACCTGTTTTGTGAGCTCATATTGCAGTTTTTCTAGCTGGTTGAGCTTGCTGAGGAACTGCTGAGATAGGTGCTGAGACAGCTCAGTGTTGTTCATTTTCTCTGAACTGAACACAGGCTCTGGTTTATCTTGTAAGGCTGCTGGCGGTTTAATCCCTGAAATGAAAATCACATCCATTACTGAATCAATTCAACATGCAAACGAAGTTCCAAAAAAGATTGCTGGCTTCAAGAAGTGATAAATAACATGCAAGATATGCTCTCTCTCCTCTCTCTCTCTCTCTCTCTCTCTCTCTCTCTCTCTCACAGAAAGTTTAATGTCTAACATCACATACATAACTCTAATTTAATAAGAGATGCCTACTGCCAGTGCTACATATGTCATCAACAATATAACCTTCCCAAAATCTTTATCAATGCATCATGTAACATGACCATATATCATAAAGTACTTTATCAGTACCTGCTTTGTTGAGCTCTGCCCGTAGCTTGTTTCCCATCTCTATCAGCTGTTGTCGTTCTTTGGCTAGCTGAGCGATGTGTTTAGCAGCTAGCTTCAGCTTACTCTTCAGCTCTTGTACAGGAGAACTGTTGTTTGTGGCAGCAATGTCTGCTGTTAGGGCATTGGTGGCTCCTTTTCTCAAGTTCAGAATTTCATCCTGTAACTGCTGTATGACTAACTCCTATCACATTATTAAAAAGATTAAATGATCAAACTGAGAAAGATAAACATAACAAAATAACAAAGCAACAGCATAAAATAGCAAATTTTTCATATACATGAACAGGTATATGCATCATCTTCGTTTGCAGAGAAGTTTTTTTACCTGTGCTCCAAAATTGAGTTCTGGTCTTTTTTCTGCAAGTTCTACTTTCAAACTTGATATCTGCACATACAAATGAAATAGAGGGAAAATTACTAGATAAGTGTGATAACTATTTGATTAAATTTTACTGTCCATGTTTACAAATATAAATTCCTTGTTCCTTTTAAAAAATATTTTTTTTACCTGTTGATGTAGTGAGGTGACCTCCATGTTTCTTTCTAGTGTAGCTTTGTAATATTCATCCGCTTCTTTACGAGCTTCCACCAGTTGAATTTCCAGTTCACCCACTCTCTGGTTCAGAGCCCCAATCTCTGATTGGTCCCTCCTCCTCTGGGCATTCAACTCATATTTCAACTGGTCAATTTCAACTTGTTTCTGCCTTGGCTGTGAAGGAAAAATTAACAAGCTGAAGTACAGAAAATGATATAAATATTCACATTCCTTATCTTACTGCAGTTCAAAAACCTCTCACAGACAATTTTTTAACAATGCAAACCTCTTTGTTAAGTTTTTCCACCATACCCTCCAAGTACTGAATTCTGGCCTGCTGTTTCTTAAGTTGAGCTGTCATTTCAATTTTTTCTGACCTCAGTGCACCTACCAAAAGCAATATCTTCATAAAACAGATTGAACTGCTGTCGTCAATATAAACAGAGTGAAATTAAAACCATCATCCCTTTAAGTAAAAGACTGTAAAAATTTAATTCAATTTACCATAACAAGAATACATTTTAAAGAACTACCATTTACAGCCTCTAATGTTCTTTCCCTGGTACTTCAGTGTAACATTATTTTCTATTATGGTAGTGACCTTACTGTTCTGTTCCATACCCATAAGTACATATACAGGTAGATTTTCTCTGAACTCACCAATCTGATCATTAAGAGACTGTATATGAGAGCGAACAGCCGAGTTGTCCTTAACCTCTTCCTGAACTTCCTCTTCCTGTTCTTTACTAGATGGAGCCACAGGTGGTGCTCTCCCGTACTTCCTGTACGTATCCATGTCATGCTCAAGTTCACGATTTCTTTTTCGCAGTGCCCTGGCCTCGTTTTCCAAACTCTGCACATACTCTAGGTGAAACAATTAATAGATTTCATATTTGTAAGATAAATACCCAATATGAAAAAAAAACCCGCTGAGACCCATTGCAATATCTACGGTATTTAAAAGTATTTTGTAATAATACCTCCAGCTGTTGAGGATGGTTCTGCATTTTTCTCTGGGGGAGGCAACTCTTGTCCTAGAATTTCCATCTGAGTTCGCATTTCTTTGACTACTGACTTGAGATTCTCATTTTGCTCCTTTAGAGAAAGAATTTCCTCTGGATCTGCAAACTTCCATACTTTGTCTATATCAACCTACAAAGGTATTTTACTGAATATTTCACAACTGTATTAAGATGCAACAAATAACTGATACAACTTCTTTACATTTTTAAAGTCCAAGTTGTGAACTTCAAAATAAACAACACCGTTAGTTATCAGAAACTCCTGTACATATAAGTGATAATAAACCCTATTAAAAGAACGGAAGGAGAATTTAATGTGAAGATGTAAAGTATTAGAATGTAGCTCTTCTCTTTGGGATGGTAATGTAAACTCACATTGATATTCTTGTTGACAGGGAGGCCATGTTTTTTCAGAGTGGCTAGGGCCTGTTCCCTCTCCCTGTGTAGGGCTCTGATCAAGGCTTCTCTCTGTAGAATGTCTCGGTCCCTCTCCTTGACTGTTGCTAGAGCCTGTAGACAGATTTACACCATATAACAAGGATTAAATGTTTTTATCATCATTATCTGAAGAACATGAATACTGGTAAATGATTGGACCTTCAAACTTAATAAATGTAACTTAAAAATTTTTGGTGGTTTTTTTTTTTTTTTACATTTACTCTAAAGATTCAATTTGTATACAAATGAAAAATAATCTTCATTGTACAAACCCTTCTCTATATTTTGAGAAAAATAACAGGTAACAAATTGATGAATTAAAAAAAATGAAGTTTGATATATAATTGCATGGCCTCTCACCAACAGGCACAAACCCATTTGATATACATGTACATGTAAAAACTCCAAGCAGGGCAATGAAATTAAACTAATTTAATCGTGGATTCTGAGATTACCTCGTCTCTGCTTTTGACGAGTTTCTTGATCAGGTCCTCGGACTTTTCGTACTGATTGGACTCCTTCTCCTCGTACCGCCTCTGCCAGTCCAGCTCCAGCTGAGTCCGGCTCCGCTCCATGGACCTCTCTCTCTCCACAGCAAGAGATAGGTCCTTCTTGTATCTATATCATGTATTAGGGTACGGTAAACGATTGGAAACAAGATACATGCATAATTCATTTCTTGATTACCCCAAGTTTCCTATTACATTTTATCAAATGTACTAATATAATATTTTTGCTCTCTCATGCAGAAGACCAATAATGTTTCATCCTAAGATGTACTACCGTTAATAAGTCTCCATGTCACAGACTGTGAAATGTTGACCAATAAAAAATAGAAAATGATCTTCTTTTACATGTACTTCTTTATGGCTAAACATGTACCTTTCAATATCCTGTTTCCTTTGTAGAAGTTCTGACTTCAGTTTTTCTTCATTCTCCCTCAATCGCTGGAGTTCCACATCTTTACTGACCTGACTTCTAGAAACATCTACAATCTGTTTCTCCCATCTCTCCTTTTGCTGGTATAGCTCCTCTTGTAATCTATGAAAAAAATTGTTATGTTACAACTCCTTTACACTGATATTTTCAAAATACTGGTACACATACATGTACATGTACAAGTACCCTGTAAATGTTTTACACTGTACAAAAATTTAGATATAAAAAAGTATATATAGCAGAGTTTGTAGCTTTTAGTAAATATTCTTCTTTTTCTATCTGAAAGGGGCAGCAGTTTAATAATATGACAGAAATATTCACTATAATGTGAGAGAGAGAGAGAGAGAGAGAGAGAGAGTTTGAGAGAGTTTTCGTGCATTGCATACCGGTAACTAAACTTATTCATAATTTGCTTACTTTTCAATGTGTAGATCTTTTTCTTTTTCCAGATCAGATTTGTTCCACTCTAGTTTCCGCATCTCCACCTGGCAATCCTCAAGTTTAGCCTGTAGTTCTCTGATATTGCTCTGCAATGACTGCTCCCTTTCTGTATATCCCTCCTTGATCTTTGTCAAAGCTGTTTCCTTTTCACGTGCCAGTTTGTCTAACTCTGCATGCCTGTAAGCAGTTTTGTTTTTTGTCACTCAATTTAACTGTCATTTGGTGAATATGAAAACTAAGACTTAGAAATCCGAATTCTGTTCTTACTTTCTTTGGAAGTCTTCTTTCATCCGATTCATCATGGTTTCAAGTTGCTGTGCTTGGATCTCTAATTCTGATATTCTGATTGAGAACAAAATACAACATTAAACGAAGCACTTTAATAGTGACACCAGTCACTAATAAATTTCATCCACAATGTAGATTTCCTGTCATCAACCCCCATCCACATCAATCCCTCTTTTATCAAAGCATGTTTGATTCAGTTTGCAACAAGGAAATCATTTGATGGCAAGAAGCTTAAATTAAAACTTCAGAGTACTGGTAAGACTCATTTCTAATAAATAAAATGTTGAATTCCAGTAGAACAAAAATGATTAATATACATGTACATGTGGATGTACCTTGCATCCTTCATGGAGGTAACATCTGCCAGCTCCCACTCCTTCTCCTTCAGCTTTTTCTCGAGGTCCCTGTGACTGCTCTCCACCATATTAAACTGCTCACTCTCCTTCGCTTGGCTGGTTCTCATTATTTCCAACTCTTTGGCTAAAAGCTTTGCCTGAAATGATCAATGTCAAGATCAAATCAAGCAAGGAAAAAAATAAATTTCCTTTCTTTTGTTTGAAGGGGAGGGGTGGGTGGGGTGTCATTGTTGTTTGACTAAATTTTAAAAGTTTATGTAGCAATGATTTTACGGATGAAGTTTAATTGTTGAAAAAAAGTCATAGTTCCTTTCAAGTCTAAATCAGTGTTGCAATTCTAGGGGACACTTGTTCATTGGTAAGGTGTACCTATGGAATTTGTGACTTCGAAGAAATCTGATGATTCCAAAAAATGATTTATTTAATATTCATGTACAATCTACATGTGTTCATGGTTTAGTTTATGAAGTTTTTTTAAAAAAATGTATTAATCTACCTTTAACTCATATTCAAGGACTTTGGCACTCATTTCATCTTTCTGCAGTCTAAATTCATGCTCCCTTTTCTTCAGGGCATCTTCAAAATCTGGTAAAATAAAAAAGTAGTATCATGCTACCCAGAATGCAATACATCCAATTCCAATAATGCTAAATACCATTTGAATTCATCATAAAACAAATTACATTTGAAGATTTTAAAATGATACTGAAATATTAAACCAAAATATGTTTTAGTATGCTTGGTATTCCCTTTCATTAATTCATAATATAACTCTGACTAACAGTTATTCTACACACTGTTTAACTCACTTATAGTCAGTTCTCTTTTTTGTGTATCCAGGTCATCCTCAACCTGCTTCAGCTGTCGCTGTAAGTTTCTCTTAAACATCTCAAATTCTTTCCTCTCTTGATTAATTTCTGAATCTTTTGAGCTAAATCAGTAAATTTAAGATAACAGATCATGATTTGTTCTCTTGATAATTTACTACAAATATACATATACCTTCAAATGAATTTGAATATAAATATCAGCTGCATTAATCATTTCTGTTTTGTAAAATATTTGCCAAAGCAATAAGAAATGTGACCTAGCTTATTTTAAGACATCACTTTTAAAGTATTTTAAGTTCTTGTTAGGCTATCTTTAAAAATTTCCTCTTTACTAATTAAAAAGTTAAAAACTACAAATATTTGAAAGAACAATATGAGAATTTTTTTTTTTTACTTTAAAATGTGGTTGTTGGCAGATTTTGATGTTATTTCATTGTCTTACAACATTAAAAGAATAATTTTTCACTACCTAACGACTCAAAATTTAAGCACTGTGTTTGGAGAATGTAAACAAATAGTCTTTGAAAGGTGGTTTACAATACCTTTTAAAGGAATCAATTTCTGCTTGTTTCTCTTTAAGTCTATGTTGATAATGTTTTTGAAGATCTTCTTGAGCCAAGACTTCTCTCTTTGTTGAGGATTTAGCATCATCTAACTGAATTTTCAATTCACTGATCTCGGCAGTTTTCACATTTAATTGTGCCTTCAGCTCTATGAAATAGAATTCATTCAACTATGATATCATTAGTAAATCATACAGTCTATAGCAAGGAAGACCATGATTGACAATTTTAAACTGTATAAACAAAGAAAAATGTTTATAGTTTCATTATCCCATACTTGCAGTGAAAAATATTTTGTTTTATTTTAACTTTACTGAGTCATTTTACCTGTAAATCCTCTCAGGCAGTTCAAAAGATAATGAGATTTATCAATTCAATAAAAAAAAGATGTTTTAAATTTTTGATCAATTCAAGAGAATATGGACTTGGGCAAAAATATCACATTAACTAGCTAATGATACTTAAAATTTATTTAATCAATTGAAAACATCATCATTACCTGAAAAAGTAACATCGTATCTCTCCAATTCTTGATCTCGCTCCTCCAAAACTTTAAGATTGTACTTAAAGTCTTCCTTCAGTTTAGAAAATTTAGCTTTCTCCTCTTGCAAATCTTTTTCTTTTCCACTGAGTGCTGCTTCCAATGTTTGAATCCTTTAGTGAATATTGAAAACGAAATGCCAACAAAAATGCCCACAGAATTCAATATAATATATGTTAATACAATATATTAAGAATATTTGCAAAATGATGGCATTAATAATACCTTAACTCTGTTACTTCTTTCCATTCCCTTTCTTTCTGTGCTGCTAATTCTTTCCAGTTCCCTTGTGTATCCATAATGTATCTATTTTATCATGAGCACTGAAAGTCAAACACAAGATTCCCAATGATACATGTTGAGGCTTGTCAAGTGCACAGTAAATGTGCTGTTATTGCTTCATGTAGGTAAATTAAGATGAAATTTCCATAGACATCATCTCAGATTTATTAGCTTACCATTCTAATCATCAAAATTTTGCAAAAATTGTGTATGCATTCAGTTTTGAACATATCAAAGTTTCAAGCCACCTGTCAGACTTTAAAATTTGTTATTGTTGTCTTTTGGTTGTCGCAAAATTTCCGGGTTTACTTTATAATCACTTCAAACAGTGATCAATTATATTTGCATGGTTATAAAATGTTACAAAATATTAATTTTACCGATATAAAACTAATGATAGTGAATATGATTCTTTATTATATTATTTTTTTCAGATGTTTATATCGTAATCATAAACTTCCGGCCGTAAACTGACCACGGAGCACATTGTGCAGACTGACTCAGTGAGTAAACGTGTGGAAATTGTTGCACTCTGCTATATTGCTTATTTGAATGTATATTTTATCTTGAATCAGGTAGGTACATATTTTAACAACTCTTCAATCTTATTTTATTTTAAAATGCTATGGGCAGTGCATAGAAATTGTTTAGCTTTTAATATGGTACGTTGGAGAAGTGCTAAAAAAAAAAACATCATTTTTTATGTAGTAGGAAAAACAATTTGATGAAAGACTGAAACAAGTTAAGTGCTGGAGCTTTCAAATGTTAAACTAAGATCTACAATTTTTAAATTCAAAATGATTGTTTATCCTATACATTGATTGCAGTCGATGTCATTGTAATTGTAATTGTAATATGCAATGGGGAAAATAATGACATGCCAGACTGGGATTTAAATCCAGGCGTCCGAAATATCTAGTCAGGGTTTCTAACTATACTCTGTCCCAAGATATTTTGGATTCACGTTTGGACGATTTTTAATAAAATTACACTTACCTGTGAAAGAAGTGCAATTGAAATAGTTGAAAGGGATATTTTCCAAGATAATTTCATTGACACATTATCATCTTTCACTCGGAAAAATTCACAGGAACGAAAACAGATTCCTTACGGAGATTTATAATGGGGAATGTTTACATCTTTTCTCCATTCGGAATACACTCGGAATACATCGCGCAATATTTCAACGTTATCATCCGGGCTTGCTGCAATGCAAAATCTCCGTAGACATCACATTTTTTAGCATTGTATTAAAACCTGATAAGCTAACAGGGGCGTTTTGACTGAGAAATCTTGGAAATTTTTCATACTTTTGAATGAACATCGTTTGGATCCTGAGTTATTTATAAATATCAAACAATTAAGCCAAACGTGAATCCAAAATATCTTGGGACAGAGTATAGTTAGATATCTGGCACCAGTGATCAAACTGGTCTGACTGCCAGCCCTTAACAGTGGCGTAGCTACCATGAATGCTTATATTCCTGAGCGTGCACATCATTCGGGAAAAAAAGGAAGAAACTCAGTAAAAAAATAAAGAGAGAAAAAAAAAGAATTCAAATACTAAGGTCCATACTTAATTATTCCATCAACCCGTTTCCGTCACCCGGTCCTACTTTATCCGGAATCAATGCTAAACAAAGACGTCATAAGTACCAAATGTCGACACGCAATGTGGTCTTACTGTACCATATTAAAGAAACAGTACACAATGCATGTACCTATTAAATAAAGCAAAGATTTTATTTTGCATTTAAACTTAGTTTTACACATCTTTTTAAATAACCCCCATAGAATATCACAGCTTTATTGAGATATTCATTACCATAAACTAGGTGAAAATGAACTTAAAGCTTTGAGTGGGTCAAAAACAATCGTCATAAGTTTTTTCTTCTTTTAGCTTTTGATAAGTTTTGTGATTTTCTTTTATGCCTAAACTATAACCAAAACAATTTTAACTGCCTAAAAATATGCTTGAATAGTGAGCATTCATTTCAATTTCTGCGATGATTTTTAGTGTTAAAAATCGTCAGAATCCATGAGCTTCTGCTTTGCCCCCTGGACCCCCACTAGGCTTCACCCTGAACCCAATGGGGGCCTCATGCAGCCCCCATACCCCCTGCCATTTAAAGCATGCACTTCGTTTCTGGTCTAGCTACGCCACTGCTTAAATGATCCTAAGCCCTTAAACTGTTAAAGATCAACATCCCACTGCAGGGTCTTTTACCTGGGAGGTGTTATTGTCAAAGGCCCTAAATTTGTTACAGTCCTAGATATTATGAAAAAAAAATAATGAATATAATGTAAAGTTATATGAAGATATAGAAGTGCTTTCTATTATGTTATTATTAAGTGTTATAAAGTTAACCAAGCACCTAATTTGGCATAAATTCTTAAGGTAACAACTCATGGGCCTCTGAGGATAATACCCAGTATTGGTTAGGGTTGGTCTTGGCCCCAGATTTAAAGAGATAGGAGAAATAATAATGGACCAGATAGGGATTCAAACTCAGACTGTCTGAATTTTTAGTCAGGTGCTCTACTAACTTAGCTATCTGTAGGCAATCTTTCGTAACTTATTCAATTTTCTGTAGACATGGCAGATGCATCAGACAATGAGGATTACAGAGAGAAAGTTGATGGAGGAGTGCTTGATTTATCGTCCAAAGATCTTTATAGAGTGCCCCCTCAGATAGTGAATGGGATTGGTCCAGATATTACCAAATTAGTGTTGGATTTCAATGATATCAAAGAGCTCCCAGCCTCTTTTGGAGAAGTTTGCATAAATCTACAAGTTCTTTCCTTGGTGGGGAATATCCTGGCGGAACTGCCGCCAAGCATAGGAAACTTGTCTCAGTTAAAGGAGTTACATGTGAATGAGAATAACCTTAAGATTCTGCCAGACTCCTTATGTCATCTGTATGACTTGGAAGTTTTGAAATTAACAGGTAACCAACTTCAAGTGCTTCCAGATAATTTTGGTGAAATTCGGAGTCTAAAGATATTCTATTGTGATGAGAATAGGTTGGTAAAACTTCCGCTTACTCTTGGGTTGTTATCAAAACTTCAGGTTATGGAATTGGAGGATAATTCCCTTGTCGTCATTCAAGAGGGCATAGGTCAATTAAGGTCATTAAAGATATTTAATGTGTCAAACAACAAACTGGAGAAGATTCATGATAGTTTTGGTGATCTCGAAAATCTTGAGGTTGTGGATCTCTCAGGAAATCATATGGAGAATTTACCGGATCATTTTAATTCTGCCCACTGTGTTCTGAAATTTTATGCTGATCGGAATAAACTGACCGATGTCCCTCTCTGGTTAGCAGACATGAGGGAGGCTTTGGAAATTTCCATGAGTGATAATCAATTTTCTAAGTGTGCCTTGAGTGAAAAAATGGGCTCAACTTGTTCCAAGCTCACCCTCCTAGACATGGGAGGGAATTTTATGGATAGGTTACCAGATTCCTTTGGAAGCATGAACAATATAAGGACCCTCAAACTGGGAAGCTGTATAGGTGAATTGGAGAGAAGAGCCTTCCAAAATGGCAACTGGTTAACCTACCTTCCTGAAAGTTTCTGTGATTTGACAAAATTGAGTGCTTTATATCTTGATGAAAACTTGCTTCAGGAATTACCAGAGAATTTTGGAAATCTTGTAAACTTGGAATTCCTTGACTTGGGTAAGGAAGGTTAATCTTTAACAAACTCTCCAATATGTTTTTGTAAACTAAAGAATTAGATTTAGTATTTCATTTGATTTTCAGTGTGTCAGGATAATAATATGTTCAAGTGTTTGGCTGGGGTATTCAAAATACATGTATGTTCAACTGACATGTTGTGTCGGTACACATAATTAAAAGCACATTTTTGAAAAATTATTTACAGGTCAGAATGCGCTGCATGAGCTACCAGACTCTTTCTGTAAGCTGAAGTCTTTGAAAGTCTGCCAACTGTCCAAAAACAAGATTCAGATTCTTCCTTCTGAGTTTGGTGACCTTTCTGCACTAGAGGATCTACGTCTCGATAATAACCTGGTAATGATTGTCATAAAAATGTAAAGAATTTTTTTTCAGACTGTAAATCACTAAAAACAAGAACAGTGAAAATTTTATGCATGCTCAATTTTCATCTTGCTTTTATGCTGCAGATTTTTATGAAAAGCAAAGGGTTGCAGATATTGGTGTAATATTTTCTTAAGACAATTATAATTTAAATGGGAATATTTACCATTGCATAATAAAAAAAAAAGGATTTTTGGTACTATGTCAGATTATGGAAAAATTAGAGCTGTTTGTGTATTTTATTCTAAAGTTCTCTCCCTCTCTAGCTAGAAGAGCTGCCACAGTCTTTCAACAAACTGACAGGTCTGAAGTCATTGGATTTATTCAACAACAAGTTGACAGAAATCCCAGATGCTTTGAATAACTTCAAACAATTAGTTCGACTGGACTTGTCAGAGGTAATGACTTCTGTGTGACAAGGTTTATAAAAGCTGCAAGTTCATTACCCCTAGAGTAGAATTTCAAACAGATTTTTTCTTGGTGATAAGTTTCAACACTTACATTTGATAGCTTTCCATTAGCTGCTTGAAAATTACTGATGGAGATTCATGGCCTTCTAATTTGAATTTGAATGATGTGATTTTTTTTATATGAGAATGATTTTCCAGACAATCATACTTGTCATGATAATATATAACCAAATGCCATATTTGATGTGTGAATTTATGAATTTTTCTTAATATAAAAATGAAAGTCTGTACTACTTTGAAGTATGTATTTATCAAAATTTTCACCACTGTTAAAAAAATCAATCAAGTACTAGTATGGGGTTGGGTCTGTTAAAATCTTGCCATTGCTTAAAAAAATTAAAATCTCAGATTTGAAATACATGTACCAGGTATTTTCTTGACCAATTCCAGGTTATTACAAGCAGAAAAAAGTCATGTGACTATTTTTTAATTTCAGAATCGATTCAACATTCCTTGGTATGACGTTCCCCAAATCGTAACGCAATCAAAGTACCCCCAGCGAGACCCAGAACTGAAGGATAACTGGAGGGGCAGGGCTAGGCAAGATTTGTCCATGTTGGGGGATAAAGTCATAAAGGTACTACATGAACAAATTTGAGACATGAAGGGGTTTGTGGTTGTTACCAGTTAGTGTCCACGTATTATCACCAAAATTAATTTTTACTTTGTATTAGGTTTCTGAATGAGATAGGAGGCATCTTAATTTGGTCTGTTTTGCTGTTCTTCAATTGCAAACATTTGCCTTTTCCCAAAACTTTTTAACTGTATTGGTAATTTAAAAAAGAATATCCAACTAAGTAAGATATAATCATCAATATGTTGACTATGCAAGATGGAGGTGTCTAGAAACATATCATTAGAGCCTTTTTGAACAAGACCTTGGCTATGTCATGTTTCTGTTTGACACAACTACCCAAAAGTTTAAGATCAAATTTGGCATTGCGGTTCAAAAATGATTACCCAGACTATGTAATGCTCAGAGACATGGTCATGTTTCATCTACATTTATAGGAACAATTGTGCAGAAGGTTTCTAAACATGTTGAGGTATAATCCATGCCATTGGACAGCAGTATCTAGTACATTATGTATACTGTAAACCAACTTTTATTCGCGTGCAAGAAATTTTCGTGAGGTTAGCGAAAGCTTTGTCGTTGCGAATATTTCTCGCCGCGAACCAATCCTTTGTCTATAGTTTTTATAACAATACAGGTCTGGATAAGGCTTGGTCGCTAACATTAGTCGTCGCAAACCAGTTTATTGGCAGTTAATCGCAAATAAAGTTGTCACGAATAAAAATTGGTTTACAGTAAGTGATGTTCTGATTTTTTATTATTTTGAATTGATAGGTAGATGTATCTGAGGATGGGGTGGACTTTGAAGCCCCAGCCAAGGACCTGGGATTCAGTGAGAACCTGCTGCGGGATGCTGTGGACCACGGAATGTCCTTCTGGAGATCTCACGAGGGGAAAGGGAGGAGACAAAAGTTTGTGCGTAAGGACGATTTTAAGTTCCTGGAGGTTCGGAACAGGAAGTATTACAGGGGAGATGAAAAAGGGGAGGAAGAGAGTGAAAGTGAAAAGGAAGAGGAGGAAAATGAAGAAGATGATTATGAACCTCCCATTTTTCAGCCCAGGAATGGTAAGTTTCTTGCTTTTATTGAGGATTCTCCAACTTTGATTTTTAAGACAAGTATACTTGCTCAAGCATTTACTTCTTTTTAGGGTAAATGTATAATGTTCAACAAACATGAATTTTTAAAAAAAAATCTGGGAGAACAATAAAAGTATTGAAAATATATCTTCAACTTTTCTTTATCAATGCAAATTTCTGAAGACATCAATTAAGGTAGATAAAAAAGGTTGTGTTTTCTTTGAATTTTAAAAAATACCACTTCATGTTTATAAATTAATTGCCATGATAACACTAGCATTATGGAACTTATTATTTTAGTTACTGAACCTATGTCAAATACCATGGATGATGGGTATAAAGCCATTGCAGGAGCAATGGAGGGAGAAAACTGGGACGATGAGCTGGAAGAGGTGATGGATCCCTTCAATGTTCAGTATGGTAAGTTTGGAAAAAAATACTGTAAATTAGAGGGAATTTACTCATTTTTCAAATAAAGTTAATGTAATGACTCAGAGTTGTTCCCCATTAAATAATGATTAAAGGAGAGATAACTCTTACCATTAAAATAAGTCACCTGATACATTTTGGTGTGAGTAACTGTAGATTAAGTTTTTGGGGTCCTGTTTCATTAAGAAATCCTTGTTGTAGATGACAACTACTTCAACAACATCTACCAGCATCCACGACCCAAGACTCTGGCCGAGGCAGGGTATGTGGTGGATGATTACCTGTGTCTTCCATATGACATCCACGTACAGCCAGTGTCCAAAGACAGAGCGGAACCCCAGATCGAGGATGGCCAGTTTGATGATGATTCGGAGGAAGATGGCACGTGATGATCGGATCGTGTGGAGAAATGATGGATGACTACTCAGGGGAAAATGACATGTGGTGGTTAAGCATGTAGAGAATGGATGGGAGACTTTGATGTTTGATGACGACTCGGAGGAAGATGACACTTGATGATTGGAGCATGCAAAGAAATGTTGGAGACTTTCTTTTATTAATTTTTGAGTAAAGCATTGCTACAGAATAATAAGGACCTGCATGTACCGTACAAGAGATCTCCATTGCGGAAATTAGGAAAAACTTCAATTACCGAAGACGTACTTGAAATATAAAGACAACATTTCCTGTAAGGAAATTAGGAAAACCTATTTTGAATCTCAACAGAACACTGATGCATATGTTTATGCTTGTTATTATTATGCATGTGAAGATAAAAGATATACATCCTAAGAGGAAATTACAAAGTAGTAAAAACTGCTTTTGAATCTTGAGTGAAGATTCTTGAGTGAATTGATAAATGATCAAGGATTTTAATCTGTATGGAAAATAGAAAAGCAGATCTGAATCTGGATATTGGTTAATGTTGAAGCAGATGTGTAGGAGTGGTGATACAGACATATTTAGACCTGTTGATCAACACTATTAGCAGTCCTTTAAATGACTTGAATTTTATGTCCAATCTGATTAAAATCAGATCCTTTGATCCGCTCAAGAAGATCGCTACCTAGTGTAGCGATCTTCGTGAGCGGATCAAAGGATCTGATTTTAATCAGATTGATTTTATGTCTTGCTCTTAGGCTTATTTTGGTCAAGAAACTAAAAAAGAATTATTTTGAATTTCCAATGCTTGTTTAATTTAAAGAAAACCAAATAGTACTGTTTTCAAGTAGATTTTAATAATTTCATTTTTCTACTGACATTAAGAAATGTACCCAAGTCCTTTGGAAAACTGAACAAGTACCATTATTTTTGATGCAGGCCATTTTCACCCATATAATTGAAAATTTAATCAGCAATGTCTTTCATTTTTATGGCATTAAAATGTGTTTGGAGGATTGCATATATTGCAATGTGTAATATCTTTGTTGATTTGACTCTACTTTTTTTCTGGTACCGGTAATCTCTATAACTTCATTGCATTATTTAGTACTGGTAATTTGGAAATTATTTGTAATGATAAGTATATTTGTTTCTGTGACTTTTACTTGCAATATTGTTTGATAAAGGTCAAGTTTTCACATACAGACACTCAGTCCAATATGAGTATATTTATTCAGCAAAATAATTGTTTGATGAAGGTTGTATGTAGGTATACATCCACCCATCACTCCATTTATATAACAGTATAATCATGCACATCATTCCACAGCTTGTTTTTTTTATTTGATTTTTTGTCTTTTGTCCCAAATATGCTTTACATATTTTTATGCTTGACTGGGTTTGATAACAGAAGGGATTATTCAATCATGGAAGGAAAAATTTGTTGAACATTTACAATGAAGTACATGTATCAAGAAGTTGTGAATGCAAAGGAAATATCGGAACAGATCATTTCAAATCAATTTAAATTAAGATAGAAGTGATTCAATAGTATGATTAAATTGATTGAATGTTGATTTTGTTTTAATTGAAACCATCCATTTTATTTGTAAAATTCAGTTGATTTAAAATCACTGTCATGATGTTGATATTTTTTAAAATAAATTGTGAGTTGTATTTTCCACTAATATCCTCATAAGTCAATTTATATTTGAAGTACCGGTATTAATTTTGATTGCATTTTTAATTTCCATATAAAAAAGTAATCTTAATCCTCATAACCCCAAATTAGTAAATCTTTATTTTGATTGCGAGGGCGAGGCCCAAATTGCTGTGGGAAGGATCTTCTCCTAAATCTTTCCCTTTTCAGAACAGCAGTACCCGGTAATCAATGCCTTGGTGCCTGAAAAACTATTCTTTTGTTATAGGTTTTTTTTTTGGGGGGGGGGGGGGCGTGAATGTATATTTTATCAACAGAAAGAGAACATGATTAATCAAGGCTGCATACAGTTGAACTTCGATATCTCGAACACTGATATCTTGAATACAATGGATATGTCGAAGTGATTTGTAAGTCCAAACCACTTATTTTTAAAATATTTCACCGTTGTTATCTCGAAAACTCAAATATCTTGAATTTTTAAAACAGTCCCATTTAGCTCGAGATAATGAAGTTTGACTGTAAATAACAGAATTCGGTGATTTTTTTTTTCTCACTGGAGTTATAATTTTAACTTGAATAATAGAATTTCAATAATCATTCTAATTCCTCATAACACCCCCTTCTTTGTGTATTTGCAAACGCACAATGCATAGATACACTGTATTGGAGAGTTGAAACGTGCAGGTGTTTGAGCATATGCTGAAAGATGGAGCAACTTTAATGACATATATTCAGGAAGAAAAATGCTTTAGAAAAGAAAAATTACGTAACATTCAGAATCTAAATTGATGTTAAAACTGATGCAAGGCAGGTGGCTTATTTATCTATTTTATTTGTACATCTATGATAATCGTCGAGTATCGAACGAATGAATTATCACGATTATGGCATTTCACTATAGATTTAGATGCAAACGTATGCATTTCAATTTTGTATTAAAGCTCTTTTTAGACCACGTGCTGCGGAAACGCGACAGTTGCTGCGCATCATTTAACCCAGACTTATAAGGCTGGCGGGTGCACAGGATGTCGGAAGGTAAAACACTGGGAAAAAATATGCCAGGTTAAAGCCAACAACACATTTATCCATTAATTGACATTTTGCCGGGAAACTTTTTCTTAAGACTTTACTTCTCAGACGTGCGCGTTACAAAAACTCGTGCACATTTTCGTGTCGATTTCAATATGTACAGCAACGTTTTTAACCCCAACCAATTTACACTAATTGCTTGGTTTTGAAATCTAGGGCTATCGCGTATTAGATCATCTGCAGTGCATTCGATTGCATCAAGAAAACACGACGGGAAAATGTCATTCAAATTAATTTAACACAATAAAATTTTACAGTAAATAAAGAGATGAAAATATCGCCATTGGCATGGTTGCACAGAGAGTTTTCCTTGCCCCCATCTTGGACCTCGCAATTCGTGATGCAAGGAAAAGAAAAGTTTACCATTTTCAAGGTAAAAAGGTTTTCTTTTTTTATTATCATCCCTCGTTGAACCCCAGTATTATGTGGGAAAAGTACGCTGTTCACAAGGTATGGCGAGAAATTCAATTTGCATTTTGTATGAAAATTTATGATCTTGAATTACCAACATATTTTATAACAATTATGGAAGGTAGTACTGTGACCCATTTCCATATCATTATGGGACTTATTTGCACCGTTTAGTGTAGGAAACGGTTGATCTAGTGACTCATAGGTGGTCTAGTTGTGAAAATAGCAGACAAACTTTTTTTTTTTGCTGCTAAAGGCTGGAAATTTAAAACCGTCAATTAAACTGATAACGGGACTGCACCGATCATAAAACCCCTTTTGATGCACTTTGTTTGCATAGTGGAATTGTGTGACATATTTTGGCATCCAATGTGCACTGGTCTATTCGTCTAGACACATTTGTCAGTAAATATTAAAAGAAACTAGGTGAATTACCACATGGATATCTAAATTTTTACAAGTGTGTGTATGTTTTTTCTCAGGGTTTTGACATTCCCACTCAAGCTCGGAGTTACTCGGATTTTTCATTACCGAATTTTCTTCACGACAGTTGCAGCTCCTCAGCAAAAAGTGACCCAAATTCTGTCTCGGGTCCAATAGATTTTCCGGAGTCTGCTACGGCTGCAAAGCTTCCGGGAAAAGCAAGAAAAAGTTCAAGAGATAGGAGATTTAATATTGTTGCAGACTTTGCCAGCTCAGGAAAATCAATGAGACGGAAGCCGAAAACTGATGAATTCAGGCAGCACAGAGACTCCCGGAGACCGTTCATGTATAGGAGGTTAAAATTACAGAAAATGGTAACAAATTTCAATTATTTTTAATATTTGCAGGCTATTAAAGTACTGAATTACAAAGAATGTTGATATTTTGTCAAGGGAAAAAAAGGTTGAATCAGATGTCTTTTAAAGAGTATGGGGTGTACAGATAGCATATTTTTCTCATTGCCTAAGGATAGAAGTTATAAAAACTGATTTCACTGTGACTTGAGATAAAACTGAAATATAGAATTTTGAGGGGGAGGGGTAGGTGTTGTTCTTTTGTCAAGGAAAATTAATTGATAGAGTCTTGGATATTATGGGGTATAAGTTAAATAGCATATCTTGTACATGTATATTTATTTATACCTGTTTAAAAAAAAATAGATCACAGAGACAAAATAAAACTGAGATATTGAGGGGAAGGGGGAGGTCGTTCTTACTCTTTTGCCTGGCTGACCAAATCTTGTTCACTGTAATCTAAAATATTGTAATATTGGATACTCAAATCACATACAATATTTAAGATTACAGGGTTTGAATTATTTAGAATTGCAAATTGACAGTGATTTCATACCAGATATTTATGAGACACTTAATTGCTTAATTAGTTTATCTTTGATCATTTTTGAATCAATACATGTACAGTTATGATTTAAAAAAAAAACGAAAAGATAAATATATGGTGTTCATCTTTTTATTCTGCTATCTATTTTTATTTTGTTTATTTTAAAACTTGCTGAAAATATTGATTTTTTTTCTCAACCAGAAGTTGAAGACGACACTGACCAATAAGAAGCTACAGTGTCACATTTCTTGTACCACCTCCTTGTATAGTGTGGTTCGGAGGCCCAAGGGGTCAGAGAGTAGCCCCCAAAAGAAAGAGGGCCACTCTGACGAACGTGGCACAGAGTCAAAAAGTTACAAAGAGAAAGGTGGCCCCAAGAAGAGTAGCCAGGGGTACTCGTACGACAATAGGAGAAAGACTCGCAGCTCTTCTGAGAGCACTGCGAGTTCCATGACGGATGATGTAGCAAGTTCTATGACAGATGATGCAATGCCATCAGACTCGGAGTCTGTTTTAGAGTCTATTACCTCATCTTCATCAGCGGAAGAAAATCAGGTGAAAAAAATTCCGAAGTTTTTCAGACAAGAATGTTTTTAATATATAAATAATTCATCATGATGAGGTTTTAACGGTGTGTAAATTTATCATTTATACAAGCTTTTGAAATTTATATTATGATTCCCAGCTGGAAAAGTAATTAAAAGAAATTGCATGCAACCAAACACACTTAAGCAGCCATATTAACCTTGACAGAGCTGCTTGCACTCTGTGGCGATAGTTAAGTAATCTCTTACAAAGTTTCCACCACCCAGAACATTTCCATTACTTTTTATATGAAAGTTGATAAGAGAAAAAGCATTAATTTTGCTCCAAATTGGAAACTTGCTGTGGGGAGTTTTGCTTGCGATTAAGGTTTTTAAAAAAAAATTGTGCAAAACGATTCCAGGTTATACTGATAAATGTGTATACAGTTAAGAGGGCTGGATAGTCGTGACATTTTAGGACTGTATTGATCTCCTTTAGAAGAGTCTATATTAAGATATAGGAAAATGCTCAAATTTAAAAGCTGAAGTTTATGGGATTTTTCTTGACTAAATAATAGTTTATAGCTTAAAGGGGCATGGTCACGATTTTGGTCAAAAATATTTTAACGTTTACAATGTTTCAGTAAGGCATTTTCAATAGGCAACCAAAATTTGAGTGTCATTCGTTGAGTTATAAGCGAGTTACAGAGCTTACTATTCTTTGCTATGTAAACAAAGTCTTTGTTTACATTTTTAATGTTGAAGTGAAAGTTCATGTTTTAGACCTAAAATGGCTGTGTTAATTGTTAGGAACTGTTTATTTATGCTTCAAATGAATAAGACGATAGCCAAATCAGCTTGATAAAGATTTTTTACTGGTATATTGAACAAAATCAGGGCACGAGCCTTGTTTACATGAAAAAGAATTGTGAGCCCTGTATCTTGCTCATAACTCTTAATACTGACTCACAAATTCCATTTGATCAATAGAAATGCATTACTAAAGCATTGCAAATAATAAAAACAGAAAAATAGAATTTGACCAAAATCGTGACCATGCCCCTTTAACAAATCCTATCTAAGAATTTAAGGTAAATTTGATGTTAATTTTGTTGACCACCAAGCCTCCTTAAAAGGTGGAATGAACAATTCTGTTTAGAAAGAACATTTTTGTTTGGACAGGGCCCACACTACCTGCCTCAATCATTTATAATAATATGCAAGTCTTCTAGATACCACAATGGCATATATAATGATATCATGATCTGTATA
Organism: Magallana gigas; assembly: GCF_963853765.1. Classification (NCBI taxonomy): domain Eukaryota; kingdom Metazoa; phylum Mollusca; class Bivalvia; order Ostreida; family Ostreidae; genus Magallana; species Magallana gigas. Next base: position 15,197,193 of record NC_088859.1, on the reverse strand, counting down.
CAGACAGATGAAATATGTAAAATCTCTATACAAAACTGTGATATCATGGTCTTTATAACCCAATTACTGCAGATTAAATACCGGTATAAGTAGAATTTGCATTTCTAACTGTCTTTCTTAAAAAATATTAACAACCATGGTCTCACATTGCAAAGAAATATGATTCTTGGGCCTCAATGGTTTAGTGTCTGGATGACAATGGCTGATAAAACTGTCATCTGCTTTGCATCAATGGCACAGAGACTGAACACATCAAGTTTGTGTTTAGAAGTTGCATAATCCATCTCTTGCTTGAAAGAGATGGAAAATACACAATTTGAAACCGATTGGTGAATAAGAGACAAAATGATTTAGGGCTAAGACAGTTTATAGAAATATGGATAATATTGATAAAATGTGAAGAGAATACTACATGTATCAATGTGTGTGTTTAAAATATTGATACAGAAAATGAAATTCCAGCTTTTTTCTATGCTTTGAATTTTATTTACAAACATCAAATATTATGAGAACTCAAAATTGAATAAATCTAAATCCGAAGGCTACATTACATTTATTAATAAAATGGTATCCATATCAACGACAGTGTATAATTCAACAATTTCAGATAATTTCAGTAAAAAGTATTTTTTTTAAATCAACATCATACTTTTTATAAAAAAAGAAAAATATTGTGATACATATTGTATCGTGACACAAATATTGTGAAATCAATACTGAAAAATTGAGAAAACAGAATATCATCCCAAGTTTGAAAATGAGACACCATCATTTACAGTTTTTCATTTGATTTAAATTTTGATTTTAGGATAGTCAAGTTGGGAATATAGTGTTTGCCAGTTTGAAAGGAAGCGCCAGTATCTCACGATGGTGGCCAGCCATCGTTATAGAAGGGAAAGAAGTGAATAAATCAGAAAAATCAGGATTTCTCTGGATCTTTTGGTTCGGAGATCACAGAATATCTCAGGTGAGGAATTATGGTAGTTGTTTTTGTTTCTGTATTTTATTCCAGGAGAAAGAGACTGATAAGTGTTAAAGCAATATGAGCTGCAATTTTCATGTTGAAGAAATTTTTTTCCACGAAAATGTTATTTTCTAGTTAAAAGACCAAAAATATCATAGCTTTTAAATTTCTGTTATCCATATTTTTGTAAGAAAAGGCGTTAAGAAGCCTTAATTGAAACAAAATTGAATTATTGTCGTCCTGTACAAAAATTGATTTGCTATATATTCCTTAGAAGAGAAATCGTTCTTTTTACAAAAATTAATGATTTGTTCTAATCTTTTTTTATCATAAAAGTTCAAGTTACATGCAGACTTATTATACTAGCAGGTTTTTGCACTAAAATAAAACCATAAAAAATACAGCTCATATTGCTTTAATCCTTTTCTCAAGAAAATCCAAGTACTGGTACTGTGGAATTATTTAATTTGTGGGGGCAAATTTTCGAGGATTGTGGATTTTTTGCTTATTTGTGGGGATGTAATTTCGTTGATGTGCCAGTTATTTAGTTTCAGTAGGAAAACCAAATCTTCTTAAATTTGTTTTCGTCGAGGATGTGAATTTGCAGCTGGGGGCTACCCACGAATACCAAGAAAATTTAGCCACTTGGAATTCCAATGATTGCACAGTATTTACTGTTTTTGAAACATTTTGATGATTTCTTTTGGCCTGATTTTGTTATACTGTGGTTTCATTATTCGTTGAATCCTGATTTTCATGCTTTTTTGTTGACTTAATCCATCAAATAAAATGTTCATTGAAGTGCAATATCTACATGGTACTGATAGGATGATTGTCTTTCAATTTACATTTCCTAAAAACTATGACTTTTACTCATTCCACGAAAAATGATGCTTACAAATTTTAAGAAAACTGCTGTAATTTATCAACCTAACCATAAATATCCTAGATATTAATTATTTTTGCTTAATTTTAATTATGACATTAAAAATATTAATTTACAAATCGCGTATCAAGCTCAATAGAACACGCTTTCTTCAGAGTCACATGGTGAGGCAAATTACAAAAAATAAGATTTTTACATGATTCAAACTGATTTTACTTCTTGTATATATATATAAATATGAACTTTGAAAAAAATAATCTGTCAAAGGCTGATAAGTGTGAGGGTTGTCTAAATTTACATATACTGAACACAAAACTGAAAATCAGTTTACTTATGTACCTGTACATGTAAAAGACAACTACATGTTATTATTTCACCCCTTGTCGAACAATATTCAAAATTTCAGATCCTTGCATTATCTTTCTCTTGACTCTTGAGATATGAAATAATAAGTAACAAGGTGTTTTGCTACGCGTTGCGAAAACCTCTAGCCGCTACATTTTCTTAAACCCCTCACATCTTTTATAATGTTTTAAAACTCTTGTAAACTTAAAAAAAAAGAATTGTCTCTATTCTTGATGGTGCTCTTCTGTGACAGGTTATGGCCAGTAACATAGGTGACTTTGCATCCAACTTTACCAAATTCGGATTGTGCAATAAAGCAGTGAAGAATTGTCCAAACTTCATTAAAGGAATAAATGAAGCTATACAGGTATGTCAGTAACTTGTGGTAAGCTTGCTCAATTAATACACTTGTTTAATCTTATAGCTTGATATATTATTTATGAGTCTCTGTTTTTAGATTAGAAACTTGCCCCACACTTTTCTGCAACAAGTAGCAACAAATCTTTACCTTAGCAATTAAACACCATCTGAATGTTGCAGGATTAATTTTTCATTAAAGGACTATGATCACTGAGTATAGATTGTACAAACCTTAACAATTCTTCCCAAATTATTATCATAGAAGCAATACAAAGGTTATCTGTGAATATTTAGTGTTCAAGAAATCATTGCAGATCTGTGCTGAAAGAATCGCTCACAACACAGAAGACATGACTGAGGAGGAACTATTGGGCTGGGCTAAAGAGGGGTTCCCCAGAGGTCAAGGACATTTCTTCCCTGATCCAGGTAGAACAGAGAGAGAGAGAGAGGCTAAGGCTGTAGGGTAACACATGTAAAAATTTAAAATAAAGTAGTTCAGTGGGTACAATAACCTTCTAAAAATCAAATCTATGTTAAGCATTTCTGCATTATGTATCATTAGTTTGCAATTCTAGTAAGTGTTATTATGGTTTGATTTCTATCGATTACTGCAGATGACCCATTGCCTCAGATGGTAAAGACCTACCTCACAAAGATTAAGGATAATCTGAAGCTTGTAGATACATCCAAGAAAAGATCTCCAAACAGTAAGTGAAGCCAAACAACCTCGTATGTACCGTAATCCGGTGAATATAACACGCAGTAGTGTACAATACGCACCCCCCCCCCCCCTTTGGGTCTGAAAGTGGTGAAAAAAAGCTTGTTGGGATGTATAATACGCATCAAAAAAATTGACCAAACGGTAATCCTGAGTAACAACAAAGCAGTTATACTTTGTATACCCGCTCAACTTCATCGCGGGAATACACTACCGGAAATAAGAAAAACACAATATATTCTTAAATACGGATTTATTGTTACTAATACATCGCAGTAATATCTTAATTTCATAATCAATGTTTTAAATAGACCTAGTATTAAATATTCTACCGTAAATAAAATCAACTACTTTTAACATCTTTAACAGTTTAACAAGCGTTATATAATTGTTTAGTCATTACAACCCCTGTGTAATGAAAAATGGACGATGTACAGGTATGGAGATTACGGACCTAATTAAATTCTTAAATGATTCCGATCAAAGTGATCAATTAGAGGCCTGGAACATAATAAAATATGTGCACAAATAGTTGTGTTGTGTATAGTACACATAGCCCAAGGGGGGTGTCTGAGATACCCAAGGTGTCAAGCGTTAGCGGTGGGGGAGCACAACAATGGCTTCAATTAACGGAATAGGTTATAGAATTATTTATATCTATAAATATTAGCAATAAAACAATTAGCATTACATGAAAATGATTAAAAATGAGCCAAATGATGTGTAAGCTGTTTTCAAAGATCGGTTACAAATAGCACGTGGCCCTCCAAGCCCGCGTTCTATTAATAACAGCTGTAATGGCGGCGTATACGGAGATCAAAAATAGGCAGTTCAAATCAAGAATAGGCAGTTCAAATTAATTTTTATAGGCCATTGTGAAACCGTTTATTTATTAACAGACTTTAAGTATACATTTTCTTTAATTACACGCTATGACAATCATTTCCTAAGGGTTAAAAAATAATATAAATGTGATAATGAAGTAATGTTACGATGTATAGCGGGGTATCGGTCCTGTCTGTGAAAAGCATAGATAATAAGGCAGTATGATACCCCGTGCTTCAGCTAGGGAAAAATATGTCAAAATCCTATAGGGATGTATAATACGCACCCCTTTCTCACGGTAAAAAATCCTGGAAAAAAAGTGCGTATTATATTCACCGGATTATGGTATCGATGTGTTTCATATGAACATGTACTGATACTGAGTAGAGTGGTCCTGTTATAGTCTGCATAAAGGGAGAAAACTCTGTTTATCATAATGTTGCTAACTTTGGTTTGTTGTAGAAAGTGCAGTGAAGGCTTTAAGAGCAGGTGAAAAGGAATTGTCTGGTATGTTTGTTACTGATTTATTGCATAATGGTTTTATTTTTTTTGAAAAAAAATAATCTGAATATTTTACTGTGTACATAATAAAAATTTGACAAAAAAATTACTCAATGTAAGCAATGTTTGAATTTTATTTCCATCGATAGAGATATGCCTCTCCTGTGATGACATTGAGAATGTGGAGGTGGAAGATCATCCACTGTTTTTTGGGGGCCTCTGTAAATCCTGCAAGGTTTGACTAATGTCACAGAATTAGGACCTATTTTTCTGCAGTTTTGTTCAATATGTTATCTTTAATGTTTTTGTCTCCTCTGCAAGACACTTAATGTCTTAACTTCATTCCTGTGTATGCTGAATGCATTAACAACTATTGTGAGCAAATTTACCAAGTTTCAATTTTTTATCACAGGAAGAGTGGAAGGAGAGCATACACATCTATGATGATGACCAAACAAACGTGAGTAACATTACGTTATACAGGGAAATATTTGCCTCCGTTTTATTTTCACCCCTTTTGCCATCGCTGTCAGAGAGCAGATTTAAGACAGGGCATTCCAATGTCTGAAATTACCTCTCTTTAAAAAAGAACTGTGTCTGGGCAAATTTAAGAAAGGGCAAAACTTTGCAAGTGTAGAAGGGTGAAAACTACACGGAGCAAAAATAACCCTGTATACAGTACATCTTTTGACTTTCATTGATTCATACAATCATATAATTTTAGCACATATGGTTTTAACATTGGCAGACTCATGTTATATTTATGAGTTCTTATATGTCTTAAGATTCATAACATACTAAATGGACTTCTATTATTATGAATTGTTTTGAACTTTTACAGACCTTCTGTGTCATTTGTTCAACTGGTGGGGATCTAGTCGTTTGTGAAGACGTCAACTGTGGAAAGTAAGCTTAATGCTAGCTCTATATTGTACTGTCTATTTCATTTTCGATTCAGGGATTTTTAATGAATATGAAAAGGGGAGGTAACTCCACACATATTTGTGACATTTCCCCTTCAAATAATTTTTTTTTACATACTGGTAGGTCTTCTTATGGTGAACGTTTTTTTTTTTCAGGTCATATTGTGTGGAATGCATCAAGAATTATCTCAGTGAAGGGCAGCTGAAAAGAGTAAGAAATAGGAAAACGGGTTTTTTTAAAAAAAAAACCCAGTAAAATGATTAAAAGATGTTTTCTTCATAAGATGATTTTGAACTGTATATAATTTGTGATTTTATACATTCTTGTAATTAATATGCATGCACTTTTTAAGGAATAAGGATTTATATTTTGAGTATTGTGAGGTGATGAAATACAGTCGGGGTGATCAAATCCAACAAAGCATGAAAGGCTTTATGATAGATTTGATCACGCCTGACCATATTTGGTCACCTCATGAAAATCAAAAAATGATTCCTTATTACTAATATTTATGTAATTTTCAGCAATTGCCCAACTGAATATTTAAATAGTCATTGATGTAATGTATTGGACCATACATTACAAAATTAATTCATAGTGTTATCACAAAGACACTGGAAAATGTAAATACAATGTATTTTTAGATAAAGGAGAGTCAGGTGTGGAACTGTTTCCTGTGTACATTGTACAACAAGTCCACCCATGGCTACCTGATCCCGAGGCCCAACTGGCGAGACAAGACAGTGCACATCTTTGACTCGGGATACAGAACTGACGTGAGATGCTACAATGCTTAAATGTTGTGTCTGTGTGTGGCGCTTCTAGTACTTTGAGATGTTTGTGTGCTTTTTATGTGTGTAATATTTTTATTTTCCAAAAACATTGACAAAAATTTTCTTATATGTGTGTGATATTTTTATTTTCTAAAAACATTGACAAAGTTTTCTTGATCTCTACATTTAACAGCTATGTTAATTGGCTCAAAATTAATTGTGTTTGCTCTTTTATATGTACTTGTAGATTACTATACAATTCATTTGTATATTATTTTTGAACTGCTCTGCTCAGGGAGATTATGGCACACTGAATAAATTTGGATGTTGTTTTTTGTTGTTTTTATAGACAAAATCTCAATAAAGGAGTTTTTGAAAATGACTTGCTTTCATGAAAATTATTTCAGATGTTGCCTTCATTTTTCAAAGGTCCCAAACAAGCAGTGAGGGCCCTGTCTCTTTTCGATGGAATCTCTACCGGTAAAGAGCTTTATCTCTGTCTCTATAGCAACAGTATACAGTAGAACATGGTTATGGCAAACAAGCTTATCCCAAAATTACTCTTACAGCGAAGTTAAGTTTCATTCCCTTAATCTTAAAGTTGCATTTTAAACCAATTGGTTATAACAAATTACTTTGATAACTAATCAAAATTGCTTGTCCTTTTGCTTTGCTATAACCAAGTTTTCCTGTATTTGCATACAAACAATTTGTACATGGGTGCATTTAACCGACTTAGGAAAATTGTATTTTAATCAAGCTTTTGAGTACATTTAAAGCATATGAAGTTCTTGCTGATTTTAAGGTAAGGTAGTTTTGGACAATATTGGTCTTGATGTGGAAGAATACTACGCTAGTGAGATTGATGATGACGCCATCTTGGTTTCAATGGTGAACCATAGAGATTCTGTTCAGCATCTTGGAGATGTACGGAGTCTAACCAGTGAAAAGGTAAGACTATGTCTATAACAAAATTGGCTTCAGTTATGAGTTATCATAAATAATGGTAAAATTGCTTTTCTACTCCTTACCTTTGTCTGTCTGTAGCTAGACAAACTTGGAAGAATAGATCTGTTGATTGGAGGGTCCCCATGTAATGATCTCTCTATAGTCAACCCAGCTAGAAGAGGTTTGAGTGAGGGTGAGTTACATCAAGAATATACCATATCATTAACTTGCGTCCCCTAGAGTCAGTGAGAACCCAACCCTAAACATTTGGAGCACTTCAGTCTGGAATTAACGTCATATATATCTCATCTGAATGTTACAGTAGTCTAAATTTGATATCCTAGAATTTTAATATTGATGCAGATTCATTTGTTCAAATTATTGTCATAAATTTTTTTTTATATTTCTGGATGATCTAAAGCTACTTACCTTCTAAATCTCTGTAAAACACAGTTTAAATCAACAAAAATATGGCAAAATGGATACAAAAAACAGATTGCTGTAATAGGGAAATATTTCCCCTCATAGATTTTAGCCCCTTCCGCCCTCATTGTCAACGGACGAATTTAAGACTAGGCAAATTCAAATGTCTCAAATAATTTCTCTTTAAACACAACTGTATCTTGGCGAATTCAAGACGGGGGAAAACTGTTTGCAAATGTAAAATGGCAAAAATGACCTTGTATACAGTATGTCATTATGTAAATTTTTCAGAGGGGACAGGGCACCTGGTGTTTGAGTTTGGGAGGGTCCTGGAGTACCTGCAATCTGTGTCCAGGGCCAGGGGCCAGCATCTGTTCTGGATGTTTGAGAATGTGGCATCAATGAGGGCTGACATCAGAGACACCATCAGTGAATGCTTCAAGGTATTTATATCACCCCCATCACCATTGTTCCCTGTCAATGGTATTGTGAATGAGTCAGTACTGTAATGCTCTTAAGCAGATCTCTATTTATTCAACACTTTCAATTGTAATATTTTGGCATTATGAAAATTTAACATACTCATTCAGAAACTGAAAAATTAGATGGAATATTCCTTTTTTGCTAATTTAAATCAGGATGGGGCTCAAAAGTGCTTTTGTGATCAAATGTGTCGGGTTATGCCAATGTTTTCTACTGTACTGGGAAATACTATTTACATTTTCTTCTTCTTCCCTGAACCTGTTTGACTAATGCTATGACCTTGAACTTTGACCTATGTTTCAGTGTCCCCCTGCCCTGTGGGATGCTAAGTATGTGTCCCCTGCCTCACGGGCCAGGTACTTTTGGGGAAATATCCCTGGCATGTACAGGTATATAAGACAATTGTCTGCAACAAAGGCTAAATGGGCTTCTCATAAATTTCTTATGAAAAGAGCATCAGCATAAATTTCAAAATAGAATTTTTCTACAATTGCCTATGTATAAACATTCATTTTATCGGTATATGTTTTGACTTGCTATGTACATATCTTACAATTAAAATGGTATTAAATGCTTTATTTTTTCTTTCTAGTACTCCATTCTTAAAAAATCCAGACTCCATCAAAGATTTCCACTTGAATGATGTCCTGTATTTACAAAACATTCGATCATCAAGGGTGAGTAGCAGAATTTATGTAGATGTGGATAATCTGATAAATAAGATTCCAGAGGCATTTGAGGACCGGTTTACAGAGAGAAATATTAACGATAATGAGGCTCCAGCAAACCTCACAAAAAATGTTTGCATGAAAATCAAAATTGGTTTACAGTATAGCATTATCTTAATTAACATTAACATATTAATCACAATCATCTGATGCTGCAGTCTTGCTGTGAATCACAGAAAATGTACGCTGAGTTACTGTCTTTAGTACATCTATAAAGGTGTACTATAAAGATTACTTGTTGTTATAATTTTTAGTACAAGACGGTGCGCTGTATCACTGGGAAGAGGAATTCTCTCAAGCAGGGGAGAAACGAAGACCAGTTTGTCATTCTGATGAACGGAAGAGAGGACAACATGTGGATCACTGAAATAGAGAGGTAAAACCAGGACCGGAGCATCATATTGGACGAATCTTTATATACTGTGGAATCATTAAATTTCGTGGTGGCTCAATTTTCTTGGAATGCATTTGTACCTCTCATCAACGAATTAACATCCTCTAGGAATTATAATTTTTATAGTTATAAAGTCATATTTCCTTTTGTAGGTATAAGAGAATGCATGAAATTACGTCCCCACAAACCTGTAAAATTTAAGCAATCCACAAAAATTTGCCCCCTCAAATTTGAATGATTCCACAGTATGAAACTGAAAACAAACTTTTAATTGCATGCGAGAAAATATAAAGTTCTCCTAAACCTTGTCATCTTGAATATCTCTTGCTGCAAACTAGTTTTTTGTAATGTGTCTTTAACATTTGTTGAAAATTAATCACATAGTTTTTGTCATGAAAATAAGTTGCTGCAAACCAGTACATGTATGTCAGGAGTAAATCACAAAAAAGGTGGTTTCTCATGAAAATTTGGTAAACAATATTAAGAAATCTTAGCGATGTGTGATTTTCATGTTTGTCCTTGAAATTGGTACATTTGAGGAAAATAGGGTCATTTTTGGATTCACATGAATTATTCCAACAATTTAGAAAGTTATTACAAGTGTGAGCGATCTTTTTATTTCCCTTAGTTAATACGCAAAGATTTCTGCTTTCATCACTTAACTCATTTATTTTGTAGACGTTCCCCACATTCATTATTGAACCCACTACTTGAATAGTTATAATAATATTTAAAATGAAAATGTATTTGATTTATAATGACTTTTTTTGTTCTTTACTTTAGAGTCTTTGGGTTTCCAGAGCATTACACAGACGTAGGGAATATGTCGGTCACCGCCCGACACAAGCTGATTGGCCAGTCTTGGAGCGTCCCAGTGGTGGAAGGCATCTTGTCCCCACTCAGGAAATTTTTCCGCACCAAAAAATGATCTCATGTACTTTTATATTGTGATAGGGCAAGAGATATTGCAAATGGTTCATAGGAAGCCATGATAGGAAGGAAAATATTTTTATTTACTTTTTGGAATTTTTTCTGGATTTTTCCTTGATCAATATGTGAATCATTTGTAAAAATTGTATACATTTCTTTATCAGATTAGATTTTTACTCGTGATTTTCTTTTTTGGCTATCCATGATGTTTTAATAATGAAGTTGAATAATTTTTATGATATTTGCAGATTTATTGCTATTACTGTTGTTCTTTTAAAAAAAAATTCAGTTATTAAGAAATTGTTGTTTAATTGTTATCATATTGTGTGATTCATCCCTTTTTGGGAACTAGATTTTGATTAATTGTTTTGATTGATGAATTGATTATTTTAAAGATTTTAATTGATTGGAGCTGTTTAAACAAATTTATGTGATTATATGATGTGATAAGAAAGGCCACGTTACCATTTGTGATATAATCTTTGTACGAAGTTTATTCATTTGCTTGTATCACCTTTTTGTGCATACAGTGCTAATTGTTCCTACTCATAAATGGCATTAGCAGATGGAATGAAAATATATATTTGGGGTTTAAAATGTTTGGTATTAAAACTTTTTGTCATCTTGTACTTTCAATTTTTGTAAGTCAATTTGAAAAATACACAAATTTTGATTTTTACTGCCAAATTTCTTTTCTTTTTTCAAGGATATAGAGGGAATCAGAAAAAATTTCTGCAATGATCGCTACCTTCATAACCCGCATCAATCATCCAATTGCAAGAAAGCATTTCATTTATTTCTTTTAACTAATTAATAAAGAAGAAGGTACAGTTTCTTTTAATATTTGCCCTAAAATTCAAAAGTTGTTTAAATCTTCTGAAAATACACATATATTATCTTGAACAGGTGTGTATATGAAATGCTAAGTTATACATTTTTATCTTGTTTCAAAAAATGGTTAAAAATGGCATATTTTCTCATAGTTTTCTGAAGAGGAAATGTGTCCGCAGCCGTCGCCCACAACAAAATTAATACATTTTATGTGTTTTAACATGATAAAGTTATAATCTGAGTTTCATCATGGGCGATGGCTGCGGACATAGTTTTCTGTTCAAAAAACCTCAGAGGAATTGGTGTTTTCTGCTCAGTTTTATGAAAATTACGGGAAAATGCAGTGTTTGTGACGTCACAATTACCCTTGTGAACGTCTAAGCAGGTAACTAGAGATTCTTAGTTTATGGGTAGGCCTATATTTGTGTAAATAAATTTTTCATTTCCATTTTTGGTGATACTTTTAAAAATCACTCTAAAACAGGACAAAATATGACTGAAAGTGTACCTCGTTCTTTATTATGAAAATTTCGTAAGATTCACTAAATTACTGTTAATGTACAGAAGTATGTTAGCTAAAAGAAACAGCCAAATGGTCTCCTGTGAGACAAGTCTGACATCATGATTATTTCGTGCAGTCCGTGATTTTTTTAGGTCAACTGAGTAAACTCAGGTGACCTATTGCTATCAGTTTTCGTCCGTCCTCATGCATTCACAATTTTACATTACATGTATTAACTTCTTCTTAAAAACTACAATGCTAATTGTAACCATTTTTGCTGTGAGGCATCTTTATGGTAAAAGGAATCTAAATTGTGAAATTCATGGCCCTACGGCCCTCGGGGCCCCACAGGTGTGGCCAAATATGCAAAAAAATGCTAAATTTTCAAAAATCTTCTCTACTCCCAAACATGTGAGGAAAAAACTGGTTGCATGGTTATGATGTCCATGAAGCCCTCTACCAAAATTGTGAAATTCATGGCCCCTGGGTCAGGGGTTCAGGCTCTAGGGTGGGGCCAATATGGCTCTATAGTATCTTTAAAAATCTTCTTCTTTATACCCACACGTGTGGGAAAAAAACTGATACATGGTTATGATGTCCACTAACTCCTCTACCTAAATTGTGAAATTCATGCCCCCTGGGTCAGGGGCTCTGGACATTGGGGGAGGGGGCAATATAGTGTTAATGCATGTAATGTTATAAAATCTTTTTTCTATTTTCACACTTCAAAATTATGTTTACAAGGAAGTCCTCTACTAAAATTTTAAATTTCATGTCCCCTGGAGTATGGGTTTTGACTCTAGGGCAGGGACAAAATGGATGTATAGGTGTTAATGCATATTGTTTAAAAATTATCTTTGCTCCCACACACCTGAAAGGAAAACTGAATTCATGATTTTGTAGACCAGATCTTTCAGTTTTTTGCCAAAATTATAGGTTTCATAGTTCTTTTCTTAAAGATTTCAGGCAGGGAGGTGGTCGTCATTACAAATTTATAATTTTTCTACTCCAGAATGAAGCCTAATTAAATGCATATATGAGACTCCTCGACAAGTTTGTGTATGGGTTATATGCTACTCAGGTTACCGTTAAGGCCTATTGACCTCTTGTCTTAGGTCGCTGCAGGTTTTGACAAATCGATAAATAGGACCAGTAGATTTTAGTCTGGCTGTCTCTATTTAAACAATAAAAGCTTTCTTTGGCGATTCGTTTGTGATATGAAGGTAGCGACATTGCAGAAAAAAATACATAACCCGTGTTAGCGGGTTATGTAAATTTCTGCAGTGTTCGCAACCTTCATAACCCGCATGAATCATCAAAGAAAGCATTCTATTGTTTATATCAATATCTTTCTTTTTTATAATCAATAAATTGATTATGAAAAGTTATTAAAATTCACTAAATTACTGTTAATGCACATAAAATTAGCTAAAAGAAACAGCCAAATCGTCTCCTGAGAGACTTCGAGTCTGACATCATCATGATTATTTCGTGCAATCCGTGATTTTTCTTAGGTCTTGGTGGATTTTGACCAATCGATAAACAGGGCGTGTCAATTTCAGTCCTTTTCGTATCTTGTCAGTTTCAGCCGCCGTAGATTTCGACCAATCGATAAATGTGGCGTGTAAATTTCAGTCTGGTTGTTTCTATAGAGCTATGAATTAACTATAAGTTTCCATTTGAAATAGAGGAAATAATACATGTACTTGGTAAATGTAAATGTATATCTATAAACGTTATATAGACAATTTTGGTTGTAATTCGTACTTTCTCATTAATAAGAATGGTAACAAGTTTCCTTATATACATGTATTAATGATAAAATATTAGCGCAGATCACGTCAATATTAACAAGATGTAACAATCTATACGCATGGCATTTGCTTAGATTAAATATTTTAGTTCGACTTTGAGAAAGCTCAATTTGTCCATAACATACTCGGAAGATCGCCGTTTTGTATAAGTCGGAGATAAGTCTGAAAAGTTTTTTAACCTTGAAACCCTGAGTATGAGTAAGGTAGCACGGAGTACAATTTGGAGCATAAGATTAAACTCGAGAAGTTTTATTAACTCGGGGCATGATACAGCCTAGCTCCCGATGCCTTCCGGTTGTGCAAGCACTTCGGAAGGCTTCGGGAAGCAATGTACAGTTGGTCAGTGAACACTACTCACAAGGCTGGGAACACCCCGATCGGTGAACACTACTCACTGGACTAAGGGCCATATGGTCAATAATAGCTCCTGATGCCTTCCGAATGTACAAGCACTTCGGAAGGCTTTGGGAACCAGGGTACGCTTGGTCAGTGAACTCTACTCACTAGGCTGGATACATTCCGATCAGTAAACACTACTCACTAGGCTGGAAACACCCCGATCGGTGAACACTACTCACTGGGCTAAGGGCCATATGGTCAATAATAGCTCCTGATGCTTTCCGAATGTACAAGCACTTCGGAAGGCTTTGGGAACCAGGGTACGCTTGGTCAGTAAACTCTACTCACTAGGCAGGATACATTCCGATCAGTGAACACTACTCACTGTTCTAAGCGCCGTATGGCCAATAAAAGGTCCTGATGCCTTCCGAATGTACAAGCACTTCGGAAGGCTTTGGGAACCAAGGTGAAAACTACTCACTAGGCTGGAGACACCCCGATTGGTGAACACTACTCACTGTTCTAAGCGCCGTATGGCCAAGAATAGCTCCAGATGCTTTCCGAATGTGCAAGCACTTCGGAAGGCTTTTGGAACAAGGGTACGCTTGGTCAGTGAACTCTTCTAACTAGGCTGGATACATTCCGATCAGTAAACACTACTCACTAGGCTGGAAACACCCCGATCGGTGAACACTACTCACTGGGCTAAGGGCCATATGGTCAATAATAGCTCCTGATGCCTTCCGAATGTACAAGCACTTCGGAAGGCTTTGGGAACCAGGGTACGCTTGGTCAGTGAACTCTACTAACTAGGCTTGAGACACCCAGATCGGTGAACACTACTCACTATTCTAAGGGCCGTTTGACCAAGAATAGCTCCCGATGCCTTCCGAATGTTCAAACACTTCGGAAGCCTCGGAAACCAGGGTACGCTTGGTCGGTGAACACTACTTTCTAGACTGGGGACACCCTGATCGGTGAACACTACTCACTGAGCCAATGGCGCCTGATCTTGCCTAGCCCCCGAGGCCTTCCGATTATGCAAAGACTTCGGAAGGCTTTGGGAACCAGGGTACGCTTGACTAGGCTAAAGATACATCTATCAGGGAACACTACTCACTAGTCTGGGGACACCCCGATCAGTTAATCCAATCGACCGGTGATATATTACTCATTAGCTGAACACCCAACATGACAAATACACAAGAACTGATATATTATTATTATATTGACTTATAGACCGTAAAATATACATGTAGATTCTATGCGCTGTGCACTGTTGTTAATAAAAGTGATGTGCGTAAGAGATACTATAAATAAACGTCTTAGTAGAATGATGACAAAAAAAAATAATAGAAGCTTTATATCTAAAACGTGATAAAAGGATGAGTAGGATAAATAAATTCGCAGTCTTGAAATATTACTGGTCAATGTTTCTTATTCATGCCTGAACTACAGTGTTTTGATGGTCTTGCGGAATCCTTAATGTGTTTCAAGCTTTAGGAGTTCCTATGGTAAATCATTATAAAATTGGTCACCCAGAAAGTTTATAGCTATTAGTGAACTCTCTGTTGGTCTCAAAAGAGCACAAATCAATGTACTATATTGTACCTTCATTACCGATGTAGTAATTTCTAAGCGTTTGAACCACTGTAATACATTATGATAACAAATTCTTTTTGAACAAGTTTTAAGATTTGTCGTGAAATAAGTTTATTTAAACATTACATAACTAACTAACGAAATGACTCTAGTATTTAGTTCTGTTACAGACATGCAGTAATCACAATTATATACGGTATTTAAACTCATGTTTTTACGAAGATTTACTACGCTGTAAAAATGTAACAAATTAATTGTGGTTATAACAATGTTTATTTCTGTGATTTTATTCTATTAAAATTCTCTATAACACGTTTAATTTGAAGATGTAACACAAAATTCGCCATCGTTACTTACCGGTCTCTATGTACTGTTACAATTTTGACATCTAATTATTAACAATTTTGTTACTAATCATCCCTTTCCAGCATAGTTCTAAAACAAGTCTTGCATATATATTGTCCCGCTTTGATGTACGAATAAATTATATATTGGATTGGCCGTGCCGTTTTATGACCACTTTACATTGAATATAAAAAATGCAGTGGTGAAAAAGCCATTACCATACAACATGAACTACAACAATCCTTATGAGCACTCCTACAACTGTGTGAGGTTAAAGGTCATTGACATGGCAACACCTTGACCATGTACGGCATGGTGGAGAGCAAGTCCGGAATAAAACATTCCAATGCAACAAACGGCGAGTCCCAGGACGATGATGATCCAGTTAACAAACTTCTTATGCCAAGACAGTCTCTGACCGTGGATCTGCAGGTAGAAATGACAGGGCCAGACTAAAGAAAGCATGGTTCCAGTAAAACTCCCTACCAAGCCCATCAGTATAGAAAAGTGCGGAAGAAACACAGCGAGCAACATTGTGGCGAGAACGAAAGCAATCCTCATTGCAGCAGCCCATGTGTTTAACTTGTTTTTATCATCAAAGCATGGAGTGCAACATGAGTTTTTAAACAAGGTGAAGAATTCTTGTTCGATGATTTCCAGTGTAGCAAAGTAAGGAAGCGGGTATGAAAGGAGGGCCTTTACAACCAATACCAAGTCCACAGAAGTTTTGAGACTTGGAATGGTCAAGTTGTTGGTGATAACCTCTTTTGTTTCTTTGCCCCAAGTAAGAAAGCAAACATAAGCGAACACGCTCTTAAATACGGCAGCACAGATGTGCGTACAAAGCGTCATTCGAGAAAACCGTCCTGGATTACGCATTTTACCTTCCAGTGTTGGCGCAAATATCTGCGATGTGTAACTGAATACGACGATCCCAAGAGACAGGGGAAACTCGAAGATTTTAATTTCTACTGGCATTTGATCCCAGTGCCAGTCAGCAACTTTGGTGAAGCAATATACTATGATTACGGCATTTATTACGACATGTGCCATCGTGCACCAAAAGCTTAAACTGGAGACTCGTCGAATACTCTGTAGAAACGCGCACGGTAAAAGTGGTACGGTGCTTATGACGGTCCAGGCGGCAAGACTTACATCACGTGACCGGAAGCAGCCATACAGAAGCTCCCCACTAACAAGAATGTAGAGGATACAAGTAAAGGATAGTTCTATTATCTGCGCAGCAGTCAGCAAAACTCTCCCGACTCTTGGGCCCCAGACCCGATTCGCAATATCAACGTAACTATTCCGGACTCGAACCATCTGTCCACATGCATCCTCTTCATACAAGCATTCCACGATGATTTGACTGGTATGGGCGCAGATAGCGGCGGTAACGCTGATGACTAGTAGTGTCCAGTACCCTCCTTGTACAAGAGCGTATGGAAAACTCACCAGAAACATCCCCTGAAAAGAATATTGAGACCTTACAGTGTATATTTCCTTAAGCTTACGATATTTTTTTCTCTAAAAAAAAAGAAAAAAATGTCAAAGAAACCATGTCTTACATGTATATCAGAATATTTCATATTTACTCCAACATCTTTTTGCGTTTAGAATTTTATAGAAAATGCATTCGAAACATCCAGTAAGCAGTTCTGACATCTTATGAATTTGCAAGAGAAAAAAATGTATGTGATTTGCGAGTTTTTCGCGTTGCTCACAAATATTTGTTCTCAGAAATCGGTCCTAAAAAGTATTTATTCCAAAGCAACGAAGTTTGAATTTACCTGAATAGCGTTTGTAATATTCCATCCTGCTTGCCACACCGTGATTTTACCATCATCAACATTACTTTGCGTTTGATGGGAGTCCACATCTTTCTCGTTCTCAAACTGCTCATACTTACCCTCCCAGTGAAATAAACCATTCACTTTGTTTCGAATTACATTCAAGCGAATCATAGCTCTTTTGAGGACTTAAAAAATATCTTTGCTGTATGGCTTATTTTGTCTGTTCGTTTTTCTTTTATTCAAGAGCTAACCTTTTTTTTATTAGAATAATCTTATTTAGTTATACCGTTACTTATAAGAACGTCGGGTGACAATTTTATTAAGCGAGTGATTGACAAAACCAATTAGTTCTCTCCTTATCCACAATTCAAAATATTCCCATGACATCCAGACCTTTTAGCGGTCCTTTTGATAATCAACATTCAGAAATTCAAAGGTTATCTGCAATTTTGGGCTTTTTTCTTCTTCTCAATACCATAACAAAAAATAAACGTGAGGCATCTTTTAAAAAAAAGGTTCAAACATCGCAGCAACATGGTTATTTGAAAATCGCCGAACATGTTTGTCGTGAATTCACTGATATTTTTATCATAATACTGGTTCTATATCCCTCAGTGTGATCAAAGTCAGATAAGGTTACAGAGATATGGTCATGAAGATTTTATTTATCAAATGAGGTAAATTTCTATATAATTATTCTTTTTCATTATTATAAGTTCATTTGTTAATTTGTTCTTAGAATAGGTATGGCTAAAGCTATGGAGTCTCCCATTTTTTTCCTCGAAAAAATATCTTGAGCAAACATTTCCAACATTTGGGGTCATTGTTATCTATTGGCACTACCTAATTCTATAACAATACCGCCTTAGAAGAAAATAATACATATGTTATTATCAACGCCTGTACTTTGAAACAGTATTGTCATTTCAGATGATCAAAGATGATCTATTGGAAAACAAGAAGCAACCTTGGTGCTTGTTTGCAATACGGGCTTCTAGGAGCGGTGATTGTAAACTTCATTCTTTTTGCAATATTCACTTTTACCCACAGGTATCTGAAGACCCACGCCATAGTGATAATAAATCCATTTCTGGGTACCGACTTATCATTGATTCACGTTCAGAATATTGGAATACTTAATGATAAAGGCTTTAGGATTCGAACAACAGACGATACACACGATTCGCATACCACTGCACTGATGGATCCATACGCTCACATCAGCAGTACACCCTTAATTCCAACACGGAATCTTACATGCAAAGGTTGTTTTAAATACACTAACGAATATGTGATTAAAAACTCGAACATATGCGACAATTCGACAGAATTAGTGTTTTTGATCGCGTCTGCAGTGGATGGATTTAACCAACGGAATGCCTTACGTATGACGTGGTTAAATCTAACCGGAGAGTTAGATCGTCTGGTTAAGCACGTGTTTTTGCTTGGGGAGTCTTCCAAGGGTTCTGTCAATGATATGATTGTGGAAGAAAATGAGCGTCATCGTGACATCATACAAGGGAGCTTCTTGGACAGTTACGGCAATCTTACGCTGAAAACAAGAATGGCCCTGAAATGGACGGTCGAAGACTGTCCTAGTGCCAAATACGTCATGAAAACTGATGACGACATGTGGATCAATGTTCCCAATATCATGTCCATAGCTTTGCCAAGATTTGGAAAAATATTCCAAGAGCAAATCGGGGGTGTATGCCTGAAGGACGAAAAGCCTCACAGAGACCCAAAGTCCAAGTATTACATACCAGAGACCTTATACAGCAAGAAAATTTTCCCGCCATTTTGCAGTGGCACTGGTTACATGACGTCACTGCCAGTGGTGAAACGGATCCACGATATGGCGGAAAACGTGCCGTTTTTCCCGCTGGAGGACGTGTACATAGGTCTGTGTCTTGAACAGCTGAACCTGAAGGTGACCAAGTTTGCTGGATTCTATCACTACAACCCTCGCTTCAAACCCTCTTGCTGGTACAAGGGGCCTTTTGTGTTCACTGTGCATGGATTGTCTCCCGAAAAAATCATAGAAATTTGGAGTTCGCAATGTGAATAAATTATGTGACCACCGTTATTTCATCCTGTTTTTGTCAGAAATTAAAATATATTAATTGCTCTATATTTACGTGCAAATTTCAAAAGTTGCAACGTCTGATACCAGTAAAGGTTCTATCCGTGCGTTTTAGACAACAAACAAAAATTTGTTTAAAGCTACATACACGTTTTTTCAAAGTGGAGAGGCTAAAAATGATTTTGGAAGGGCGAGTGGCTTGTACTTTGTACTCTTAAAAAAAAATTTAAAGAAACAGGTACGTAGTCAAATTAAATTACCCCCCCCCCCCCCCCCCCGTTGTTACGTGCCTGGGGAACAGGCACTTTTTTGCGATAAAGTTTACTCCTGACAGTATAATAATAATTATGAAAGTGTTAATCTTTATCGCAGAAACAAGAGGCCGTGGCCTGGGCAACCTTGTGGAATTAAATTACCAAATATTACATAAGGAAGACGTACATTTTATAGATATTTGTTTATTAACATTAAACAATGGATATTATAGATAATATATATAACAATTTGTAACAACATACTCAGCTTTTCTGTGCAGGTTTTGCATATATATTGATACCTAAAGCTGCAAGCATTGTTCAACAATGTAAGGTCACAGATTAATAATAATAGTGAAATATTGGAGAATTTTGGAAGAAAATTGTGAAAATACATGATGTCAGATTTCTGAGAGAGAAAGTATTACTATACTTGTTCATATATATATATATATATTTGTGTTCAAAAGATGATGAAATACCCTTCTTCACAATGTATATATGCATACATATTTAAGTAGATTCTACTGTATGTACAGAGAAAAATTCGTCCCCATTTTATTTTACGCCCCTATCACCCTCGTTGCCCTGGTTCGTTGCCAGCGGACGAATTTAAGACTGGACGAATGCCAATGTCTCATATTATCTTTCTTTAAACATAACTGTTTCTTGGCGAATTCAAGACTCGGCGAAACTCTTTTCAAGTGTAGAAGGGCGAAAATTACACGGGGCGAAAATAACCCTGTATACAGTAACTACTTGATGATATACATTGTATGCTTGTACATACAGTTTTAGTATTGTATATTCAGTGATTTTACAAGTTCAGGTACATATCAGAATATTGTCAAAAATATTATTCATCATAGACATTGTTAGTTTGATATAACCACACATGAAATATAATATCAAATATAGAAAAAAAAAACTTGATCATGATAAAATGTACAAGAAACAACAACCGGAATATACAATATAAAGGAACCTTATCATTTAAAAATCTTTTTAAAAGTACCATATATAATGAATTTTCTTGGTTTACATTTGTTTAGTTTAACAGAACGTATTCAAATATTACATTTTCTTTTTGGTAAGTACATATATTCTGAATATAAATATTAATATTTAAAGATGTGTGCATCATGGCAAGTTTTAGGGGTTAGTGGGTTTGGTCCATTTGTAATGCACCTGTAAAAACTGGCCAACTAGCCTTTAATTATTGTATCCCTGAGTCTATACGAACATATCCTAGATACATTGTCTTCATTGAACACTTTCATTATTGTAATTACATATGTAGGCATTACAGATAGGTTATCTTTAAAAAAATCATCATTTGTTTATCCAATGCAAAAAGTCAAGTTAAGAAAATTGTATGCTGGCAATATAAAAATTGTGTGAAAATATAATGCTGTAATTGAAAAATGATACAAGCATGATTAGAAAATAAAACAAAAATATTTTATGGGGACTTTTATCAAATTATGAACACCAGCACTTAAAAATCAATGTTCAATATCAATATCAGATGTATAAAGAGAATCTTAATTTTTGGGAACCAGTTTTAATGATCATCCAAAGTTTGGAAGGAGAGTAATTTTAAGGATATACAATTTTTTTGAATAGATTATAGTTAAGGTACCTCTAAGCCCTATGCACTACATTTTTTATAAAAGTGTGTTACAATTAAATTTGCATTTAATTGAAAAAGATTTGTTCATCTTACATTGTTGTTCAGTGGATACCACTGACTTAAAGATGCAGCAGGGACATACATTAATTTACACAAATTGCTGAAATTCACAATGCATCTTGACATTATTAATTAGGATACGAAAGTCGAAGGTATATTTAAGGGTATGTGACTCCAACCAATTCATTTATGATGTACATGCATTTACTGATTATAATTTCATGTAGAATATACATTTTTCACTGAATGATATAGTGTACACAAAAAGGTTTTTTATGCATAGTAATGTTAGAAACATGATTAAGGTAGCATATAGTCGTAACTTTCATATGACAGCACTTGATACACTGTATATTGATATAGATTTCAAGAACCTTACCGTATAACATATAAATACCGGTTTATGGAGTTAGACATTGAATTTACAGAGATGGAAGCATTAAAAGGGTTCGATATTAAAGGACATGAAAAGGCATCAGGAATCAATACAAATAAGATGTTCAATATGTATCTGTTCATGTACAAATTTGTTCCGAGAGTCAATCATTTAATGTAATAGCACCTATTCCGTGATCTAAAACTTACATCCATAGAATAAAATCAATATTCATATCTATAGACCATTTTGACATATCAGTTTCAAATTCACGAACTGAACCAATCTATAAATTTAATAATCCTGCAATTCACAGATTCCAGCCAAGTTTTAGATCCAAATTAGCGATGTTAATATGAGCTGTAGATCCATCCATGGAGTAGAGTGAGGTTAACATCCATCCATAGATAAAATATGAGGTTTAATGTCCATCCGTTAACTAAAATCGAGGTTTTGATCTGTCATTGGTCACCGTTCTCCTCAAACTGACGTGGGCAAAATTAGGATTTCTTCTGAAACTGTCAATAGAAAATAATACAAATCTGTCATAAATATGTACACCATTTGTCATTTTCATCACAAAAGCAAATGCAAATTTTCTAAATCTTAATAATTACAGAGTATTTACTCAAAATCTATACAAAGATCATTGTCTTAAAATAATTTTTTTAGTTTTTTTAAAGTTCAATATTAATATCATTATCCTATTTTAATATCATTAGCATTGTTCTTATTGTTAAAACATGTTAGAAAATTTTGGCTCCAGCATTGCAGAAATAATTACGGTAAGCCTCTTCCCTGGGGAATCAAGATTTTGAAAATCCTAAGGAAAATTGGTTTCTCTACTTGAAATAAAAATCGGGTACAAATCATAACTAAACACTATAACTTTATACCACATGTTTGATACTGTGTCATTTTTATTGACATGTATTTTCTATTTTTTTTTTCCGATTCATGTTTTACATGCACTTTTGGTTTTCCTTCTTGCCTGTGAATGCATTCAATTCCAATACATAAATTAAATTAAAACTGAAGATTGATTTAAACAACCCCATGCAAAAATATGAGATAATTTAACCAAAACTAAACACAGAAATTAGTACTGCACTTTTTATTCAATAGCATTATATAGACCTGATGGTTAGTAACATGCAGCCCAGGAGAACAAAACAGTTGCATTGCTTGAATATTTTTGGATTTATGTAAATATATATCATGCGGTGGAAATATGGTTTTAATAAATCTACTCAAGTACATCAGATTTAGCAGCACTCTTACTAGAGGGTTCTATTGCTAAATGGAATACACATACAGAAAAATTAGCAACAGGTTCCAAAGGAGTTTAATTGATCATGTTTATCCTCAATCAATGTTGTCAGTTTTAATTGTGTCTAGAAATGCAGGTAATGTCATCTAGAATCGATGTTATCAAAGGTTTACCATACATATGTTAAATGATTTACAATAGTTCACTCATAAATATCTCTAGTGTATATTACTCTGAATCCTCTTCATCTGTCCCATAATTCATTGCCGGTCCTCGCTGTTGTCCACCGATGGGAGGGGGCCCGGGAGGGGCGGGAGGAAGGGGTGGGGGGATGCTGTGTTGTTGACGAGACAGGTGCCCATACCCCGGCATGCTTCCTTGGGTGCTCTGGTATAAATTGTGGTAAACTGAATTCTCAGACTGTGCAGTTGAAGCATGAGTGTTTGTGATTGGTGCAGAAGTAGGAGGAGCAAGAGGGGGTGCTGGTGGAATGGTGAAAGCTGATTGGTTGAATTTTTGACTTTGTTGTGCAGCGTTTCTTCTGATTGGAGATTCTGATCTGAAGGAGGAGCTTATGCTAGGAGAGGCAGAAGAATGGGAGGAGGAGGGAGTACCATTCCTCGGGGAGGATTGTTTGGAGGCGAGGGGGGAAGGGGGTGGGGGTAAAGGGGGAGAAGGGGGGTTAGTGCCCCTGGCCTCAGTAAAATGAGGGTCCTGATGATGATAAGCATTGGGTGCTCTGTCTCCAGTATGCTGTATACAAAGAGGTAAAATTCAGGAGAAAAATATTGCTGTTCCAAAATATCGCTATTATAACACAAATAAAAAAAAAAATTTAGTACATTTATTAAAACTCTGTTAAGAATTAATAGGATTTGCTGGTTATTTTCTTTTCATGTTCACCGTTGTGTTTTTAGTACTGGTACATAAAAGACGATAAAAAACGTGACATGATGAACATTAATATTAATTAACAAGTCTGTTGAACAACATTAATAGAGGAAGGAGTTAAAATTGTAATCCAGATAGGCCATCTATTTGAAAAGACAGAAAATATAAAAAATAAACATATTTTTTCTAATAATTATCTACAGGTATCTTGATTTTTCAGATATAAAATCTGCTTTTGTTTATCAATAAGCTATCCGTGAGCATAACCATATTCTTGCTTATTATTAAAAAAATGGCACATTCAGATCGGGATTATTTCCCTTTATATAAATGAATTTTCTATTCATAAAAAAAGATCATCTAGTTTTATCCACCACTCCAAAGATCCTTCCAAAATTCAATAATTAATAAACCCCATCCCATCTAGTTAGTATACACCTTTTCTTGTTATAAACATGCAAGGTATGGCGGTATCCATATATAATACAGGTCCATATGACAACATTCCAGCAGGCAATATACCTGTTGGTCTGAGGGCAGAAATTGGTAAAGGTGGTCCGTATCAGAGCTCATATATGGCCCTTGCCCTGTGAATTGCCGTGGTAAAGAATAAGACCCCATAACGTTAGGGTGTGGCCCATTCCACCCAGGGTGATGGTTTTGTGACTGAAAAGTTACGGATTGGTGAATACAATATGTAACAGTAAAACTAGTCTATTTGGTTAACAGACCAAGCAGCAAGCAGATGCTTGTTTGAGAATATATGAGCTAAAATCTACAGTTTCTACAACTAATGAAATGAGAGATTGACTAAGCACAGCAGCATAAAATGAGCACAAATTTTTAAAATCAATTTAATAAATCATGCATGCATAATATTATCATTTGCAATAGAGGACATATCAGTATCCATCAGTAACAAATTAAAAGTCATCAAGTTTATGGAATATTTTTCTTACAAATATCTAACAAAATTACCTTTAGATTTTAATTCTAAATTAACATTACTAAACCCTACTCCATAATCAAGGGTTCCTGCACCAGTTAAATTCCTTTACTCTCTTAATTACCCTCATAGCTGGTGGGCTACTGTTCATGGGTAATCTAGTTCCCGAGCCCTCGTACAGGGATTTCGGTCTTTGAGCACTTCCTGGCATACTGTGTTCCATGAAATAACTTCCATTTTCCGGCGAATCATCCAATAAATCACCCATACTCTTCACTCTACCGTTCATCCTGACAACGTAACCACTAATTAAAAATTGATCCATAATATGCTTTCCAAATACTGCTATTATTTACAATTTTACTAAACAAAGTTGCAATTATGCAGGGTTTAATAGGCAAGGTTTAAAGGAAAAGTTTTTAAAGTATTTTAGGTACCGGTACTATACATGTATTTAAAAATGAAAAGAGTTGTTTCCCTTTGTACAACGTAGTGTTTTACTTACATGGAATGCCCATCTCTCATAGGGGGCATATGGAATGGTTCTGTGAAAGACAGTGGAAACCAACCATATCTACAATAACACGCATAAACATGCAGTACTTTTATACAAGCTCAACTTAAATACTAATTAAATGCTACAGAAGTTAAGTATTTACTTTGAAAAAATTACAAGAAGAAGCAACAAAATTGAACCTCTAGCCAAAATTCATCATGCCAAAAATATAATAAGCTGATGGTTACAAATTCTGTATTTGATTTTTCAATTTTATGTTCAGCAAATTTCAAATAATAGGATAGAATTAAATACTTTACACTTTTTGTATCTTTAATTTAATTTTCAATTATGTACTTGCATTTCAAAAAATTTCTAAGAGAGTTCCATACTTTCCAGTTTTTGTGTTGAGACCATACTGCCAGCCATCTGAGGCTTTCTCCCCAATGATGTTGATCATGTCACCCTCCATAAATGACATCTTGGTTTCTCCCTCCCCGTCGTGTGAGTACACCGCCCTGACCTGTAGCCCCGACGTCGGTGGAGGTGGCGGCACTACCCGCCCATGAGGCAGAGTCTTTGCTGTAAATAAATGTCTTTTTTTAAATGCCATTTCATTCTTATTTTAAGAAGCATTGATGTTGTCTTCATATGATGAATTAGTGTTCCATTCAGGGGAAGTCAATGACTCACATTCTTTTAGCACCATGGAAACCATGGTAAAAAGTTCTGTCTCATGACTCAAAAAGGGATTTATGTAACTGAACTAATTGTTTTCATAAGCTTAAAACATTTAGCTGAAAAGTTCTGATAAATTGATTTCTGCAGCAGTTATGAACAAATATTAATAATGAAAAAAAATATATTGTGCAGGATCATAAAAATTTGCTAATAAATTTAATTAAAGTCTTGCTGTAATGCCAACATAACCTATCTTTAACTATGATAGATATGATTAAAAAAAAAAATAAGGAATTACATGTATTGCTAATTAATAACCGTTACATGATGAATAGCTATTCTGACAAATTAACTTGACAGATAACTTTATAAGAGGAGAAGATAAATCGTAGGCTTACTGTAAATGTCTGATCCGCCCTCGGAGTGTATAGGTATTGGGCGTCTGTGGACATCGTGAATACTCTGTGACCTCCGGTACGGACTTCCTAATGACCTCGTCTCAAGGTCATTTCTGTACAGTCCTCCATTTATTTCACTCATGTGATCCCGATCCTACATCAAAAGGTAAAAAACAATATGGCCAACATGTCTTTAATAACTTACAATCATATATTTCTTCAGGGAATATAGATCCTTGTTGCTTAACAAGTACTATTTAGTGATCTGAACTCACATCCATTAACTAAATTTGTTAGCATTGACTAGACAAAAAGATGAGGTCATTGACCTTGACATCATTAAAATACAAGGTTATTCTCAGACAGGTAGGTATAAAGTTGTGTCTTTCACCTGGTAATGTGAGATTGAGTGATCAATAATGACATTGATTTTTCTTGTTAATCTTGACAATATAATTCACAGGGATAAAGAAATTCTTTAGATATGTCTCCATAGAGAACTTATCTATTGTGAAGGACATTTACTACACCTAAACAAATTCTTTTTTTACCGAATTTTATGAAAAATGCATTAACGAATATCTACCATAAGCCAGATATGCACAGCAAAGTAAGAAGAATAACATTTTCAGCCTATACCAACAAGTTTCATTTTGATGATAGACAGACCTTGACGACATTGCCTAAACTGAAGTACGTACATGAACTAATATGTCAATGACATTCATGAAAGAGTCACAGATAGCTTGCCATCTTAATTTTCTATAGCCAAGTAGAGGGCACATAACTTACCTCTTTATGCTGATAAATCAAAGAGAATGGATCATTAATGTGAGGAAATCTACACAGAGAGTAATGTGCTGGTCAGTAACTCAATATTGTGTAGATAGGCATTTGCCAATTTTGATGTTGAATGTACCGGTAAATGTATATGTTTTAATTACTGTATCTTTCTCAATACCAATTGATCCTGCTTGTTTTTAAATGAAACCATTTTACCATCCACCTGCCTCATTGATTCAGACAGAGAAATACCATTAACTGTATGAAAGTATACTAATCCAATCATGAGTCTATCTGTGACACTTATATAGCTTCACAAAACTGTCAATAATTTGACAGGAATTTACTGACGAACTGATCGACATACTGTATTGAAAACGGGGAAATCTGATCAGCTACAGAAGTAAGCTGATCCAAAGACATAAAAACAGAAA
Organism: Magallana gigas; assembly: GCF_963853765.1. Classification (NCBI taxonomy): domain Eukaryota; kingdom Metazoa; phylum Mollusca; class Bivalvia; order Ostreida; family Ostreidae; genus Magallana; species Magallana gigas. The sequence goes on along the minus strand of NC_088859.1, from coordinate 15,169,460 downwards.
ATATCCACTCTTTTTGATGTAATATCTAGAAGGCTATCTCTGAATTATCATATGCAGCATATGGAATATAGCTTGAATATATCAGATTTTGTAGTTGTTACTGATGTGTGTACCTGAATCATTAAAAGTCGCTCCGCTTCTGGTGGCAAGATGTGAGGTTTGACAGAGAGCTGCTTCCATTTTGTGAGTCCGATCATCAAAGTTTCAGCAGACTATAATTGAACAAGGCACATAAAAATCATTTAAAGGGAGATTACTCTTCCTTTTACATTGTTTTAATACATAGGAAAAATGTCTCCTGTACAATAATCTATCAAAAGGGATTGCGTTTTGGGTCATCCATACCAACATCAGACATTCCTTTTTTTCATTCACCACAAATACAAAATATTCAGTATCTCACCTGTTTATGGTGATTAGCATAAAGTGTTGCCATGGCATTTAGTCTGTCCAATAGAAAACAGTGACATTTCCTCTCCTCAAGAAGAGCCTGAAGGTACAAAAAGTTTGAGCAGATCATATTATTTATGAGATTACAACAAGCAACTCATGCAGCCGCATAACATTCCTTCTCTTTTTCTGTCTTGCTGCACAATTTAAGTTTCCATTATTGCTTCAATTTGATTTACAACAGCCCCTTGCTGAGACTAAATGACTATGCATGAAGATAATAATTCAATCGCTTTCAAAAAATCAACAAATTCTGTTTTCTCTTTTTAATGTTTGTAACAGGTGGTGAAACGTCAAGTATCAACCGAGACTTGAACCCAGGGCCTCTGGCGTAATGTGCCAGCACTCTAACCACTGAGCTACATACTCCCCCTTTCATGGTAGAAATTCATCCTTGAATTTACGAGGAGAATTCTATGAGTGAAGGAAATGTTGTGAAACATGCTACAAAGGAGTGACCGTCAGATTTGTACGTTGGGCGCAAAATGTAACAGGTGGTGAAAAGTCAAGTCCCAACCGGAACTCAAACCCAGGGCCTCTGGCATACCGTGCCAGCACTCTAACCACTGAGATATTGAGACCCAAAATATTGACTAACAGTCACACACCTGTTAACTCGGTGAGATCCTGTTTCTCTCTTACCAGTTTAAGTCCATTCATTCTGAATTCATCCAACTTTTCTTGACATCTTTCAAGTGTTTTCATGTGCTGAAAAGATATTTAAGAATACTCTTGATATTTATCATAAGACTTGCAGGAAAGTCAATAAAAGTGTAAAATTTCAAACGCAATCTGTACCATTAAGAAATGAATTTAATGCATCTTTACTTTTTTCCTCCATGATTTTTTGAAAAAAAAGTATGAATATTTACCGGTTTATGATTCAAACAACAGGACATATGTACAATTGTCTGCATGACCATGCATGCATGCACTTAACCTGATATTTTGTCAATTTGAATTGCAATAATTATTTGCCAATCATTTCACATATAAAAAAATGTACCTGGGATTCCTTTTGCTCTTCAAACATGGGTTTGTTTCGACTTTTTTTGCGAAATTTCTTCAGCGATTCCACTGCTTTACTGTAGGGAGCCCAAACGACCTTGTGACCATTAGAATATTTTTTGTACTGGGACTGAAAATAATGACAGGATTCTTATTACCGTGAGATGACTTTTTATTCAAGTAGGAGTATATGTATAATCTATCCAGAACAGTCTGTGCATTGTCAAATGATTTTGACTAAATCTAACTTGGTGCAGAGTCAGTCTGATAGCACAAAATTCGTAAGTTTAACTAGTATTATTGTACAAAGGATTATTTTTGCCCAATGTTATATGTTCCCCAAAACAGTTGTAGAAGAATTTGGTTAAATCTAATTCATCCTAACACAGTTATACATTTAAAGAGAAGCAGCTTGCAGTATATTGAATTAGCCCGGCTAGCTGTTTTCCATTTCCTTCCGGGGCAAAAATAAATATGATCGGAGAAAATATATGGTATACTCATAAAACACAGCATTCACACACAACCTTTAATTTTATTATTGACATAAAATTCTTTTATAAGGTGACATGTAAGTAGCAATATATAATATCATGTTCATAAATATGTACTTTAAGAATCATTGACAGGAATGGATACTCAACAAGAAATATCCTTAACATATATTCATCACATTCAATATGCTCATTCACACAACTGATGAAAACCAGTTTCAACATTTCGTCTCTGCCATCAGACAGTGATATGTTGACACTTGTGCTCAATAGAGAAAGTCAAGAGGTGGGGGTATTGTTTGTCCTGAATAAACAAGGTTGTGAAGAGTTCCAAATTTGAGAGATGTGTATCTGTTAATGGCCCATATCCCTCCCACCCAACTCAACTATTCACAAAAGTTCACCTCCGCACCCTGTTAAGAAAGTATACGGAGTGAATCACAGTGCATATTGATAAGGTACGCTTAGGTCCTTTCTCGATCTGCAGTTTGTGTTTTGACTGTGTTTACTAACAACCAAGTATCGAGACAAGCCTGTTTGACGAACTTCGAATTTAGCATGTCAAGTTCTTATTCATCCACCCATTCATATATATACACATGAAAATATATTTTTTTATCAATATTACATAATCTATGTTTGAACAAGCATTCGATCAATGCTGAGAAAGTTTGCACTATAAAGAATAAGGATCTGCGATTCGTGAAAGATACCTACCGAGGATCTTTTAAATTCATTTTCTAGCTTCTGTTCCAATGGCAATATTAGCTCTGTAAATAGGGCTTTGGACTGTAAAAAAAAAAAGTAATACAATGTATTGCCAAAGTATATTTCCGTATTCAAACAAACATGTACATGGATCAAAATCTACATCATTTTCTCAGCAAAGTTAATTAGGGTTAAGAAATACATCTGACAGCTCAGAAACTTCTGGTATGTATTAAATTTAAAACTTTCACATATTTTTTTAGAACAATGATAATTTGTTCCCACTGAAAAGGCTACAATCATGACAAATTATCTAAAATTATATTGGTTTTGACATTTCCCACAAAACAGGCAACATAATTAAGGAATTTGAAACTGAGACCACGCAATTATCACAAACTTTGTCACGAACGCAGACACATCCTTGTATCACCTTTCATCCTTGCTGTAGTGCAACACCTCGGCAAGGAGCGCACGTTATCGAAAACAGTAACCTCACTTTACTTCTGCTTCCCCCTTCCTTTTAATGTAGCATAGTTGTACGTGTTTAAGGAGGCTCAGTGGTCAACAATTTACTCATTTATAAGATATACCTTAAAATCTTAAATATGTTAATTTTTGCCCTTAACTGAAAACAGTTCTTTAGTAAAGATAAAATCCAATTTTTTAAAATTCAAAGTTGTAATAGTTTTATTCTTATATTCATATATGTAGAGCTCTTTGTCAAAAGAAGATTAATATGGTCTAGAAATGACCACAACCATTCAGCCCTCTTAAGTATCATTCAGACTCAATTACTCTAACAGTGGTAATTGAAAACCACAATGTTGTTCTACATTGGACAGCAATGTATAAAAGAACCTACATTGTCTTCAACTCGGGCCTGTATTTCTTTTTGAGCTTCTGCTATTTCATATATTGCTTCACCTGAAATCAAAGAAGAGGAAGCATTTCAAAATATAATTGAAACTTATAATCTTAAAAAAGATAAACCTTTATTTGTTAGCAAAATTATTGCAATCCTGTATTACGTTCATTAAAAAAAAACCTAGATGTAACCCCACCATTTATTGATTAAATTAATGCACACTTGTGATCAAAGTCTACCATTTGTAATGTAAAATATATATTCATCTTGAATAGCTTGCATTGCTTACATATGGTTTGGTATTTGTTATTGAGACATAGAAACACCCTATAAGAAGATTTCCATCTACCTGACATTGTATGTAACTCATTCATTACGAGATAAACCTATCAAGGTACATACTCTGTGTAGCCTTATATAAAGTAACAACAGCAAAAAACCCCTGGAATTAAGATGCTCTTGAAAGAAGTTCTGATCAATAAATGATGAATATTTATACACAGGCTTGAAATTACAGAGATGTGTTTTTATTGGGAATGTCCCTTTTCGATTGATTACAATAACGGTACATATACATAAGGTATGAAGCTAGATCAAGGCTGGGTTACCAGGTAATAACCGTCAAAGGATATTTGGGTTGCGAGATGAGTTGTCAGCCACAGTGTGAAAAAATGTGATAATCTCACCCCTACAAGCCATAATAGATTATTATGAACTGTCATTATTCCAGCAAACTAAAAGTACTTGTAAAGGTACATATGCACTGTTATTTCACCTTGCATAATGAAAATTAAGTTTGATAATGCACGTGTTGCTGATTTTTCAGAATTTGAAAATAAATCGAATGGAATTCTTCAAATGCATGTACTATAAGTCATATATGGGCTGGTTTCAATTCTTATATTTTTACCTGCATCTGCATATACTCTATTATTCCACTTATAGATAGTACCACAATCATTTGTTATAAAAGTAAAGGTATGACCCAATAGATAAATGATAACAAGTTGTGTTATCTGTGGTAAAGTTACCCGATGTGACCCTCCTCATGCAATTATCATTTAATATCTAATATTTATCATTTTCAATCTGTCATATTTACACAGTGTTCACAACAATGATTGAAGCACAAAAGCTTATTATCAAATACCAAACTTTCACAATGTTTATCAGTTTTGTTGCCAAGTCGACTGCGTAATTTATTATTTTTCTATCTCTTTGATTTGTGGATTAAAATTCTGCGTAGCTAGGGGCTGAAAGAGAAAGAGTTACTTCCCTTTTACAGTTTGATACACAAGTAATTTATGCAATATTATACAACGGAAAGTTGGTTGCAGGCAAAAACATACATTAACATTTACCTTCCCCTTATGTCACTCTTATTTACATGGTTAATAATTCATGTACACAAGCTATTCTATACAGGAATACAATCACATGCCATCCTGAATTGCTCCATTAATTAATTAAATTATATTTCTAAACCAAAATGCAATGTACATGCATACTTTGCATGTATAATATGTTTAGTTTGGAGTTTCAACAAGCTGTCATTATTAAACAAAGTAAAAGAAAGTCTTTCAGCTATGATTCAAAAAAAGACTATTTCATCTATACCTATACTTCTTACTGTAAATTCCTTATTTTACGTGATATTAATTTATTTCATGATTCCGCTGTAATTGCATCAAATTGTGAGAATATGAAATCACAAACATAATTTTTTTGGTTATGATTTCATAAAGTTATCTCAAAAATGTCTGAAAAATAAGAGATTTAAAAAATCCTCAAGGACTGCTCCTCACGATATTTCGCAGATATAAAATTCCTTACGTTTTATAAGGAATATACAGTACAGCAATTCAGTTAGAAAATGTTTGTTAAATTTCACTTTGATACAATCTCAAAATTTCATCAGCAACAAATTTACTGGTCACAATTGACAATCAAATTATTTCCTTAATTTAGTACATATGTACAAGTAGATAAAAGTACATTTTAATATCTGTTTATCAGTAAATATGCAGTACATGTAATTGTTTACCTTATAAAAAGCAAGCTTAATTCAATGCATGATGAAATTTATATAAAAATTAATATTAAAATTTTTGCTAATGTAACTTTCATGTACCGGTATATATGTATAATTATCTTTGATCAGCTATAGTAAGCTAAGCCCTGCCCTATCAGCCAACTATAGGAATAAAAATGTCACGCCAAGCTATAGGGTGTGTGATATAAACATGTTATATGATCACAGCCTATAATAAAACTGATTGGTCAATGTCAATAAAGCCTGTCGTATGACATCAGCCCCACAATAACACACATACGAGAATGGAATGTCTAAATCTGTATTGAAAAATATATTACATGCCACACTGGCTTAATCTGTGTATTGATCACCAGTACAAATATGGAAAGTATAATGAATCAATTTTGGGGGATGTATTGTAATATTGCATTTCATAAAGCTTTGCTAGAGCAAGAGCTATTTATTAACAATCTGTACAGCTTTAATAAGAGGTGGGTGTGTGGTAAGGAGAAGGGGGGGGGGGGGGGGGTCACAACATTCCCAACCGTGAGTACTCCCTATAAAGGTTGCTCTGTGGCAGTTTTGTTTCTGAGTCTATGACCAATGTGTTGATGGCGATGAGCTTGGTAACAAATACATGTACATTTGGTAAAGACTTTGCCTGAAATTGGGACAGATTGAGACATTAAAGAGGTTAAGAAGTAAAACATATTGTCTTCTTTAAATAAAAAACACATCAGTCTTCATTATATGACCATGCACTAAGAAACCCAAATGGAGCTACCAACAAGTTTCAGTAGATATCAGACTCCCCTAGAAATTAATTTCATTGTTTAACTCTTAATTTTGCGACTTACTAATAGTTAATGGCAAATTTTTTCTAAGGCGTAAATGCATGATGTCTTAGTGTCTCCGTTTTAAATCACATAACTTCACCAGCCTTTCTTGTTTGTTTGCGGAGATCTACAGCAACCGATCTATGTAACATCAACGTTGTTAAGTCACCTTCTAGGCATTGTGCAGTTTCTTAGTTCATAAATTATTTCTGCATTGATATTTATTCAATACTGTACTTTTACCGCTTCATTCCAATTTCAAAACTCTAAAAAGATTTCTCGTTAATTTACGAGGCTTAATCCGGTAGAGGTAGGGCCTAATTCAGATAGTGTACTATTAACGTAAATTGACATTTGAGTTAAACATAGATAGCGCTGTGTATGACAACAAATAAAGGAATCTTTTTAAATACACCCATAACAAAGAAAGGTATACCTTGCTTTTACACCTCCACTAAGTTGGGTGGTTCATTATTAAGAGGAAGTCTGATGCAACTGATAGAAAGTTGACTCATAAGCACAGCATTTTTACTTATAGTTCTCATGTTTTGCTATCCACAAGTTTCTGGAGTACATTTTACTCCCACTACCACTGATACAGATGAGACAATGGGTTCATGACTCCTCAATTTTGCTATATGCAGTTCTAGACTCCCATTAGGTATGCTGAAAATGGGCTGGACTTATCTCCCCCTTTGATCTGCCCCTCTCTCCCCTCCCCTTTATAGCAGGGTAGACCATGACATTGGGGAGCAAGTGATTGCTCCAAGGAATGAAAGCAGAATACTAAAGGATTCAAACCAGTAACATGTGACTATAGTGGTTGCTAACCACAAGAACATTGACCATGCACTTAAAAACACAGATACTGAAATGTAATAATGTGTACAGTATTAATAATTGTACAGTGAAGTCTTTCAGGATCAACTATAACTATTTTAGTTAATGAAATGCAGTTTGTGAAATTTCCTGCTTTAAAAGAGAAGAATTGAATGAGGAACAAAGTTTCTCAATAACATTTAAATTTTGCTGTTTGTGTTTGTGTTTTTCATTTTTTTAAACAGGAAATCATCAGTCCATAGCTGCTTAAGGCAATACATGGTCAAAAACACAAGAATTTGAAATTCAAGAGGCCAGATTATCCACTGAGTATAAATAGTTGTCAATATGAATCAGTCTGTCCATGCATGCATAATGTCACCTAACTTCACCCCTGGTAGTACATGTGGCAAAGGTGAGTTAATTACCTGGCCTTTTTGCTGATATGACACGGGCCATAACATCTTACATAGCAAAACGGACTACAGGTCTGACAAGTGACAACTGTATTAGCATACAGACCATCACCTATGTGACAAAAGGTCTAGACCTCAGTAATGTAATTTTCTGTGGTTCATCACTATTTCGCTAATACAATTTAGTGCCCCTTTCTCTCCATTTCCATCTCTAAGTAAAGTTATCTCCCTGTAAAACCCATTTGCTATACTGTAATCTGTCTGTCCCTCTTTCTTAACACTTATTTCCCTTTAAAATCCCTTTGAAAACCCCTTTATAACATTATACTAGCTATACTATATACTATAATCTCTCTCTCTCTCTCTCTCTCTCTCTCTCTCTCTCTCACACACACACACACACACACAAGCACACACATAGAGGTTAGTGTCCCTAGCTCTCTTTCTCTCTTGGGTTCCCTCTCATCGTCGGATACCCACGGGTGATAAGTAAAAGACGCGATCACCTGTGGGTATCCGACAATGGTTCCCTCTAAGCAAATATCTTTTTGAAAAAAATGCATGATGTACCATAAGATTTCTTTTCTTCTCCCGACTCTGAAGAAATATTGCATGGTTATTTCATAGGTAATTTCCTAGTGTTCTTCCTATAATGTTTCCCTGTTTATTATCTACTCAACTGTCAACTGGTGTGTGACTTTGAGTCAAACACAAAGCAAATTGAACAATCTAGGGATCTTGTGATCTTTCTTTCCTATTTTAGATCTGATCAAAATGTTGGCAATATGGTTCAGAAAAAAATGTCAATACAACTGATAAAATGCTTCAAACGAACTGATCTGTATATAAATTTAATCAATATTTGTACTCGTTTTTGGATATTTTTTTTATAAATCTGAATAACATATATCTTCAATCTGTTGAATAACAACAATACATGCGTACACAGAAAAAACATTGGAATCAATCATCATTTCTTTCATTAAGCATAAATTAAAGATAAAATTAAGATTATAATACTGAGAGAAATTGACTGAGATTCCAAACATATCCAGGTCAATTGCTTTGCTCCTGTCTTACTACCAAAACCTCCCCCCCCCCCTTCCAAATATCCCCACAATTTACAATTGTACCAGTTTGCCAGTGCTATTGATGTGGAATATTCATGCTCTACTGTATCATTCTGTATTTGCCCTGTATTTATACCATGAAGTTGTGTGTATTTACCCATAGGCTAAATCTGTCCAATTTCCTTTGTGTAGCATATTAAACTCAATATACGAATGTATACATATATATTGTTTATCTGTGTAGTTGATAATATGCATCCTTGTGTATTTCATATAAGTACAGTGAAAGATCGACAATTAATTCGCTCATATTTGAAAACTTTGACCAGTAAAATCAAACTGTGTTCAGATTGGAAGAGAAAAAATACACACACAAATAAACAAACCAAATAGAAACCTATAAAACTATTCATGTATCAATCTGTTGCCTCTAAGGCCCGGCACATCCGATTACTCCACCATGCAGCTCATCAATTACCAAGATCAATGTAAAAGCTTACACTGTGGACAAAGGAGAAATTAAATGCTGTCTGTCTGACTAACAAAGGAGTGGACATCCCCAATCCATCAAGTCGGGGACACCACGTAGGTATACACCTACCATTACTTATAATCCCAGCTTTATACTTTATTTTTTTTTTCTTTACATTTTTCTTTTTGTGTTTATCAGTGAAAGCATATATATATTAAGCCTCATCGTTTTATTACTGTGCATGGGAAACTCTGTCCTCTAGTTGACATTTGATCATGGCCTGAAACTTCCAATCAAGGATATACAAGTATTTTATGTATGAATTATCTGTACTATTGTGGCCAGAAAAACAGAGTGAAATAAGGAAAATTTCACAAAATATTAGTCATATACATTAATATTAAACTGCACTCTTCCTATATACCTGAATTTAAAATCTACCAGAGTAATATGACCGAAAAAAAAAAGTTAATAAGGAAATGTTTACAAGATTTCCATCAAAACACAAGGCACGGCTAGAACACATACCCCTGATTTTAAAATGAAAATTTCCTTATGGCCAAAAATCTAAAATTCAGTAGGTACTTGAGGAAATTAAAATACACCTACAGCAATCAGAAATTATATTCAGCTAAAATTACAACTGCTGCGTATTCTGAAGATCCGCATTACAATTAAGAGCCAGAAAGAGGTTCCCAATGCTATAATAATGGTAACTGAAGAGGTGGTACAAATATGAAAGAGACTGGTGATTTTAATGAAAAATCTTCGTTAAAGTTTTTATTGATCTAAATAAATGAAAGATTAATGACATTCCTTGACACTAAGCTTCAGGGTTTGGAATGCAATAGTTTTAAAAGAAAGTTTTCCATATGACCTAATTACATACTTTGCTTGTATCAAAAAGGCCAGCTTGACAAAACATTTTTTGCATAGAATTAAAGTTTTGATGAACACAACAAATAAATAATGCATGAGTCTACAATGTCCCCAGGCCTCCAACTTAATTGCACTGGTTTCTTTTCTCTAAATATGATTTAAATTTAAATAACCTGAATGACAAGGACACTTTTTGGATTTTTTAAAAGAAGGGGATGTACAATTATTATCTCAAAAAGCTACATATTGTAAAAGTTTGCATATAAAATTTCTCTTTTAAAAAAGTGAATAAATCATAGTCTCTATATACTCTTAATTTATCTTTTTAATTACTCTTTTTATCTATATACTGTTAATCCAAAATAGCAACTCTCAAATTTTTACCTTCCCTATCTATCTTTTTACCTACATTCTTTTCCCCTAGACAGACAGGAAAGTTGTTCATCTTTGTAAACATTGGTTGCAAACCAAATATTTTTATGGCCATCTTTTTTCCGTCTGTTTGAAAAAACAAAGATTTCACGTATAGCTCAAGCTAGTGTTCCCCGACTGTTGTTTCCCCATTGATCTTATTTTAATTTGTCAGTCAATCCGGAAGCCTGGCCATTTTCAAGTCTCTTAAAACTACAGGTGGACACAATCACATGATTAAGCCATTTACCACTGATTTTAAAGTTTGTTTGATGTATCACTAGACATTTAGTATCCTGGATTGTTGTAGACATCTTGTTACAGCAAAGATCTAATCACGAGTCACAAGGCATGCAACAGGGGGACTCCCTTTGCCCAGTCTGATTCATTGAAATGTGTCATGCATTAATTGACAGGTCTCTAAAGAACCATCCCAATTTTTTATCTTAAATAATGTTCCTTTTTGTAAAAAAATAAAAAAAAAATAACATGCACCTAAAAACAGTTTATACACAATTAATATTTACTACAGGAAATCTAATTCATGTTCCTTGTTCAGTATTCACAACTGAAAAAAAAATCCTGTACAACCTAGCTCTTGTTTCCACTTTTATCATTAAGGAAAAGAAGAATTAAACTTATGAAATCAAAAATAACATTTTGCTGGCCAGGATTGGCAGTAATCAAACTTGTGACACCTGTATACATAATAGTCAGGTGCTTTACCACAAACCATCCAAGACCATTAAGACCGATTCCATAAAAAGTCACTATACTGAGCTTCAACACTTTTTCTAGCCCCCAAAAATGCATGTGGTCATTGTTGGACAATCTTTCCATTATTTCTAGTGGTGTGTTAAAGCAAATGTATACAGTCAAAGCTCTTTATCTTGAAATCAAGAGGACCAAGAAAAAAACTGTCGAAATATCCAAGGATTTGAGATATCATGGTTAGAATACAGAGAGAGGAGAATTCACACTCACTTCATCATCTTAATTATACCTTGCATTATAGATACTGATATTTGTAATACTGAATATTGACATAATTCCCCATATGCTGGTTGTGAATGTACAATGACTGGTATATGAGTGATATTACTCGGGATACTTGCCCATTTCCTCAGTGCCCCCTGAGCACGTGGTTCTTGCTGACTGCCCCACCCTCATCAGGGCTTCTGTGTAGGCCCTTGCAGCAACAGTCAGGCCTAGGGAAAAAGTTAAGCCAAATCAGCCACTAATGTTTGGTAAGAATGATTTTTAAAATCAGTTTAATTAGAGACTAGATATACATGTATTATCTACTGGTATACTGACAACTTTTAATCTGACTTAATTTCTACAGTAAAGTCTTCCCATGAACACCCATAAAATTTCATGTGTTATGGTTATGGCCTTAATTTTATGAGGCCATACAAATCACATATATAATTTGGTAAATAGCTTTAATTAACCTGGCCATCAAAGTTAATGCTACCCCACCTTGTACCACTTGGTACGAACCATGACCCCAATACATCACACTGGTCATTTATAAATAGATGACCACACCCAAATTGATTGTACACAATGTAAATGGTGTCTAAATCTTGGCCCCAAGGTGACTAAATCTGGTATGTGCAGTCATTTCTCTGACACAGTTTGACATTTTAGCTTCCTTCAAGGAATGTGGAAAAGATTTATCTTGTACCCCCCTTGGAGGGATAAAGACAAAAAAGTGTCCCAGCCGATGCAATCTGAATATGAATATGTGTACCCTGATTACTGTCCAAGCAAAAGGATTTACTTGATGATAAACATTTTCTTTCCTTCCACACACCTTTATCTCAAGTCTTAGTTGTAGGGACATGGTGAAATTGACTGTGTCAACAGGTTATAGATGACCCCCATTACCTTGCAAGGCCTTGTGGTACAGTTTTCCGCATGCTATGATTTGCCGTACTCCAGGGTTGAAATTCTCCGCAAGATTCTGATGACAATTTTTTTTAAAAGAAAAGAAAAAAGAGATTTACATCGATTTCAACATAGATATATATGTGTATAAAGGGCGCTATAGATGCATTGGCATGCTCTTGTCTGTCACGAACATTTCAGGTATTTTTTTCTTCTTCGGATATATAGAAAAAGATCGTGCATCACGCATGATCTACTATAACTGACCGGAAATCTTGCTCTTCTTTCTACTATATTAGCAAGGAACAACAATTATATTGATTTTTTTAACGTACAGGTGTGGTGAACGTATAATACACGGCATAAGATAAAATTTACCTTGTACACAGTTTCCGTTATTTTATGGCTTTCGTCGCTATTCTTCATGTTTATTTTTCACTAATAATCCAAATCTACTGTTAAATTCTATCTAGTGGTAGAAAAATAATTAAAATCCCCCGAGTATATTCCGTGCACCATTCGCTCCCGCTAGAACATCACTACGGTAAGTTCTGCAGCACTACAAACATTTGACAGCTGAAACCCCAGGTGCGTGCTTGTACAGTTATACGTCAAAGGTAAAAGGTCACGCGCGGCGCGATGACAGGTGTAACAACGTGCCTTTCCCGTCAGAAACCGCCCAGTTTGTACGATGGCAACAATAATACATGTAGATATAGAAGAACGGCAATAAAAGATGTGATCGATATCGTTTTTTGTAACAGAGAGAGAGAGAGAGACACAGAGAGAGAGAGAGAGAGAGAGACCAGCATCCCTTGGAGTTCGTTTCTCTCTCTGCCTCTCTCTGCCCCCTTTTCTTTCTCTCTGCCTCTCTCTGCCCCTTCTCTCTCTCTCTCTCTCTCTCTCTCTCTCTCTCTCTCTCTCTCTCTCTCTCTCTCACACACATTGACCCCTTGAAATTTTTACTCTATTTTGGTTGGTATTTCTCTAAAATGAGATATCATATCAAAATATCATATACATATAATATGTATTAGCAAGGTAGTATAAAATGCTTTGATATTATGCATGAAAGAGGGATCATGTTATCTTAGTTTTTTCTCACTTTTCGAAATTAGCATTATACCTTAAACATACATTATACCTTATACTTATACATTAAAAAAATATCTATAATATGTATTGTAAAGTAATTTTTGCACATACTATAAACCATAAATATTATTATGTGAAAAGATAAACCAGGTCCATCTTCGCGAGCCAAGGGTGACGATCCACTCTAATGGAAAGAGAGGGATGGAATTGTCGCCCTTGACTGTCGAAGACGACTTGACTTGGATCCACTGATAGAGGGGGAAAGCAGTAAAACAATTTTATTCCGACGTGTCCCCCCTCAAAGTCAACTTTATGGTTGTAATTAATTTCTATCAATATTCATTTTTACACTGAAATGAAAATTATCACCGTTCTCATTTTTTCCAGCAGCTCCAAAAAAAAAAAGATTCTGTGAAATTTTGATTTGATACCATTGCAATGGTGTCAACAAACGTTTTTTAAAAGAAAAGTTTGTATAATAATTGATGCAAAGATGGTAAACTTTTATGCTTATAAAACAAGTGTCTGTGGTGATATTATAATACATATTGCCTGACTCTCGAGCCATGCACGGTCTGAGTCCGCATAGATGCGGGAGAGGGTCGTTCATATTGGTCGTGGATTGTGACGATGAATTTTCTCCCAATATTCAACATCAGATCTCTGATTGAGTGACAGGCACTTTTACATGTATTTGCCACCACCACCACCCCCCCCCCCCCCCCCCCCCCCCCCGGCGTTTTCATTTTATGATAAAGTCATATTCATGATAAAGTCATATCCATGATAAAGTCACATTCATCAACATAAATGAAAAATATGGGTCTCTACTTTCATGTACATTTACTATGCTATTTGTTTTTGAAGCTAATTTTAAAAATCGCTTTGTCGACTGACACGTAAAAATAATTAGATAACGAAATGGTCGTTGAATAATCTCTAATTAGAAAATAAGCTATATTTGTAAATAATATAATTAAAAAAAAAAAGCGGGTGATGTGTAACTCTGGATTAAATGTGTTTGAGATGCGTGCGATTAATTTTTAATGGGGAAAATGATTAAGCAATATACCCTACGCAATGCGGAATATATAAAATTGATTGTCAATCAAACTTTAAAACATACAATTAATTTATTACATAATGTTTTCAAGATTCGTTTCACTATTTACCCGAAATTGTCCCAGGTAGAATCAGAAAAAATGTACAATACTACAAAAGTATAAAATGAATTTAATGTTCTTTACTAATACGATTTATCAAAAATATTGAAACATCAATTTATGGGTTGATTTTTTATGATTTATTCAAAGAAAGATAACTCAATTATCAAAATGTAACGTTATATTTCATTGGTGTATTAAAATCATCCAATGAAACGACGCGTAACTAGCACAGTTTATTTAGAAGAAAGTTACCACAAGGACTCGGTGTCCGCAATATTTCGACATTTGTAAGTAATTTTAAAGAATTTCATTACAAACTCATGGTTTTTAATGAATGTAAAGTTGTGGACGAAGGATTAATGAATATAATGTTTGTATTTTTTTCAGCGATCAAGTTAAAAACACAGAAAATTACCGGTTTTTCCCTGTTGCATGACCTTGACAGTATACAGCAGAGTATCGAAAAATATTGAATAAAACCACCGGTCTGGAAAAGTTTATATTCCTACTTATCCCTGGGAAACAACACGGCTACTGTCCTGGGGTGTGAGTTTGACCGAGCGTGTTGTGCCTGCGGCGATTTGTCAAAAAATCGCCACGCTGGCTTTTGAGCATATGTGTAGATTTTGTCACACGAAAAGACACTTGCATTTCAAAAAGACGTGAAAATGTATCGTGTAAAAACATTTATCTCGGGTCTTTCCAAACCACAGACCCTTGGAATTCTACTTCAAAGGACTTGTGCCAGTGTGCAAACCCTCTCGGACAGGGCTCAAACAACCCACTCCTTTCTCAATGGCAGCTCTTCAGTGTACACAGAACACATGTACGAAGCATGGCTGCAAGATCCTTCCAGTGTGCACAAGGTGATTCATGTTTTTAAATTTGGATTTGGATATATCCATTTGAATGATGTGAAAATTTCATCATCTTGTGTAGTCATTCCAACCAACTGTCAACGAAACAAGCTTTTTTGGTTTTTTTTAAATTCTATTATTAAAACTAAAAGAATATGTTATAAAAAGATATGCACCGAGGAGACAGATATGCTCTACCTTTGGTGCTATTTTTATATCTGAGATGACAGGAAGCTGTTGGCATGATGAATTGGTATCGTACACCTGTTCATTTCTGATTTAGGACAGGTATTCTTTTAGGTCACTGGTAGAATTTTTATCTCTAAATGTTTTTGCGTGCTCTTACTATGTTAGCATGTCATTAAGTGCCATTCCAAATGATTTAGATTTGACCCTCAAAAATTGTTTATCCAAATCAAAATTGAATGCCTACAATGTTTGATTATTGACATTACAAACAAAGTCATATCATAAGGAGAGAAATAACTGCATTTTATTCTGCAAACAACTTGGTACAGTAATTATCCTCTCATAGAAATTAGATTTAAATATAAACAAGCTGAGATTTTAAGTATTACATGTTGAAGTAGTTATTCTGATAATTCATTAATATTTTGATTTTATAAATTGTATATATCAAAGATAAGTAATAAAAAATTGTAACATTAAATAAGTTTCCTCATTTTATGGTCCAAATTTGTCAACTGTAAAAAAGCAGAATACAACACACCCTTCCTTATTTATTTAAAAGCTTAGAAACATTCAGCCTTTTATTAGTGTTATGTGCTGTAGATATCCAGACATGGTCTTATTCCATATTGAATGATAAAAGATTTATATTTGTGCAATTTTTGTTAGATTTTTTGATACACTTGAGAGAAATGTTTTATCTAAGTAAGAGCTGTTTCTTTCATCAAAGTTGATATAGGTAGATTTAAAACTTAATAATATAGTAACATGATAGTGCTCTAGAAATAAAAATCAATATATACCACTTATGTAATAATGCATTTGATGACAATATTAAAGGGTTATTTCTGTGCACACATATGGTTTCCTTTTTAAAGAATGTGCAAGATTTTTTAGGATGAGTCAACAGACAAATAATTATTAATTCAAAGCTTTTATCACATCTGTAACTAACTTCAGTAGCTGCATTGCACATAACAACACATAGGTATGTTGGGAAGCGTTTTCAATGTCACAGAGATCTCTATGTCTCCTAACACGGAGTTTGTGTCGTTGAGCCATTAGTTTCTTCAAAGTGACAGATTGCGTAATACTGACGTATCATTCAAAGTGAAGTGAACATGGTAAAAGGCACAAATTACACACAAATGTCATAATTGTCTAAAGTAGTTGCAATTTACATGCATCATGTTATTTATTTTGTTCACGCAAGTCATCTAGTATTTATTCTATGCTTAATTTTACAATATTTCCCCTACATCTCTTTTCAATGAACAAAATATAACTTCCTTTTTTGCTATTTGTAGAGAAGAATTTAGGGTGCAATTATGATAACAATAATTTTTTGGTCTTTTACAGTCCTGGGATGCGTATTTTAGATACGGGGAATTTGCCAGTCCTGCTCAATTGGCGCCACATGCTCAACCTTCGTCCTCTGTAAATACATACAAACAGAGCCAAGAATACTACCACGTACAGAGTCTCATTCGATCTTATCAGGTGGGTTCATGAACAAAAAAATTCAAAGTATTTTTATTGAAATCAGTTTTGATCTAAAACGTTTGATGCAACTTCAAAAACAAAATTTTTGTTATTCATGATAATGATATATGTGTAAAATATGAAATGCTTAGCTGAATGAGAAAAAGAAATTTGTCTTGATAATTGTTATGTTATGCAAGTTATTTGTATATTATGATTGAACTGGTTAGATTTATTTCTTGAATGCAACCTGAATTTTATTTCATTTTGACTAATACACTGTATTGTTATAAAGGTACACTACTGCAGGTTCATAGAAAACAGCTTGTTTTTCAGGAAATTTCAGTCGTTAGATCATCTGCACACAGCAATTCACTTGTTTCAACACATTTTAGTCTCTGTTCTGGAACGGAAATATTTCCTACAAGATCATGACGTCATTAATTACTGGTTTTACTTTCAATTACAGAGATTTCTATTTAATCAGTAATCACAAGATTGACTGACATTTTGCACAAGACTCGTCCCAATATTTCCTTGTGCGTAAGCAATACTAGTTGCAGGATTTTTTAGTGAATATAAATGACAGAGATAATGGTCAGGCAATGCTGCAAATTGCTGTGTCGGCATTGTAATGACACATATTTACTTCTCAAGAGCATCATTGATTGGTGTTTCAGTGTGACAACGCGAGCACTGGTGTTAGAAATCAGCTGAAATGAATATTG
This sequence comes from Magallana gigas, assembly GCF_963853765.1. Lineage (NCBI taxonomy): Eukaryota > Metazoa > Mollusca > Bivalvia > Ostreida > Ostreidae > Magallana > Magallana gigas. The sequence continues at coordinate 15,151,584 of NC_088859.1, read as the reverse complement.
ATGCGCCTTCATTTACCCAAATCTCTGCAGTTTTTTGTACAGATCACTATACTTCAATCTGTATGTAAAGATTAACTTGGACGTCAAAGAAACTTTTGTTTTTTTATAGCCTAGTTTTGTACCATAATAGTCCTTTATAAGGCTAGCTGCTACAGCCATGAAGGGAAACGAAGTCAAAGTGTTCATGTTTAGATAATGTTTACAGTCTTCTGTTAGATGTAATTACATTGTTGTGTCATGCAGCGAAATATCTGGAGCAAATTTTCATATGCAAGATGTAGATTACGTACTGTAGCAATTTTGAAACAGTGAACTTTTCCATTACAAAACTGGTTTTGACCAGTGTTGCATGGACCAAGAAAAGAAGTGAAGATAAAATGATTTTTGGATAATTTTGCTGTGTGGCACATATCTATATGAGTCAAATTGTTAAAATTGGTTGTTTTTAAAAAAAAAAATTTGTGAACCAGTTTTTAAAATAAAATTGACAAGAAAACCAAATTTTGCTTTTAAACTGTTTTTAAAACGGATTTCCAATAATTTGATGATCAGAAAATATAAAATTTTCTTATACATTGTAAAACTGGTTCATAACATTTTTTTTTTCATTCATAAAATGGTCTTAATAGACCCTCATCATACTTCACTCTTGTCATCGCATGTTTCAACCATTAGGAAAGAGGGCATAAGATTGCACACTTGGACCCGCTGGGAATAAATTCAGCGGACTTGGAAGCAGAAAGTCCCAAAAGCCTGATGCTGAGCTCCCACAACTTTGGTGGGTATACCTGGCACAGAGCAGATGTTGTATTTAACTTTTGAGTAGCACCTATACATCAGTACTTGTGTACAGGTTTTCTTTTAATCACATGTATGCATATGAAAATATGTATGAATATGTATATATCATTTATGAATATTTATGAAGGTTGTTTGAATGTACCATACATATTTCTAGCTGCATGAGGTGGAGTTGTGTGTTATTGATCCATATGTTTTCTTCTAGAGGTTTTCTAATTTGTTGACTTCTTCGTGTATAGATTCTTTTTGTTGTTGGATGAATTCCCTGTAGGAGAAATTTTTTCAGTATCGACCTTCCCATTTTGCAGCTTGTGGCTTTATTAAACGGTGTGATTTGGGTTTATATGCTTCCATTGCGCCATGGACAAATATGACCATTCTTGTGGCCTATCCTTTATTGCCTGAGCTGTGATCTAATGCAGTGCTACATTCATGACCAGAAATAATGCAAAATATATCACATGTTTAATCTGAGTATCCATAGATGTCAACCATATATTTTTGGACCTTTTAAGTATAATGTAACACTGAAATTTTTAAGTTGAGATGGTGTGTTGATACATTTCTAATGAAAGACCAGATTAAAACATGTGATACCACAATCTCCCATGATTTGTGATTGGGTTTGATTTTTATCCTCAAAGCTTTCTTTTTTATATTCCTTTTCCAAGGGATAGGAACAGAAAACTTGATAAATATCAGACCTGATCACAAGCTATTAGAAATCCAATATATACCTAGAGGGTCACATTAGCAGTATTAATATTCAAGATCTATTTTTACCGGTTTTTAATTTTTTATCTTTAATTGACATTTTTCAGAGAACGGGTGAAAATTAAGTAAAAAATGCAGCAAAGTTTTTATTTGCAGTTTTTCGATGCAGAGCGACAAATGATGCTAAAGCATTCAATTCAAGGAGCATGGGGTTATTCTCTACCAATCTCATTATTTCATTTCATTGTTTCCCCTCTTTTGTTTTCGTTGCCATAGGAACGTGGCCATCACTATGCCGACTTAGACCCACTGGGAATAAATGATCACACTTTCTCTAACATGGGACTAGAACTAGCTTACAATCATTTCCAGTTTGGTAAGAAATTGTTGCAAAAATCCTTAGGTTGCGGTGGTACAAACTGTTTTCCTGGAGATTGCTTTTTGCAATCGTGTTACTTTTGACCATTTATTATTCTCTTGCATCCTTTGGAATCTAATAATTCAAGTAAAGTTAAGAAAAAGAAACAAAATATTTGCTAACACAATAACAATTTCTGCTGCTTTATGAATGAAAGATATTTTTTCTTAAAGGCTAACTTGATTTTTAGAAGTTTGAAATTAAGCCTTAAGTCCAATTATTGTACAGGGGTTTTTTTTAGGGTATTTTTGTTTTTTTCTTTTTTTTTCATAGAAATGAATGCTTCTAGAAGAGCTTTGTTGTAGACCCAACTGCTATAAAAAAAATTAATCATAGTTCCACTGCAAAGATTATCTTACAATATAGATTTCTACAACCAATCGCAGCTCTGCTAGCTATCATAATAATGTCTTTCTGCCAGCAGTACTTTGAGGCCATGATCTTTAAAAAAACTGTCTGTTTACCTTCTTGCGTCAATGTTAAAACTTTCGATTGATTTTTTCCTTCCAAAAATTGTGCTTAATTAAAATACTGAAACCCAACTTTTATTCTTGACAACTCTACTTTGCGATTTACCAGAGATGAAGTGGTTTGCCACAACTTATTTTCACGAGCAAATCTTATCAAAATCCATTTTGTTATAACTACCAAACAACAAAAACTGGTTTACGGCAAGAAATATTTGCAACAGTAAGGCTCTCGGGAACCTCATGAAAAAATTTTGCACACGAATAAAAGTTGGTTTACATTAGTAATAGATCACAAACAAATAAAAAATTGTGCTCAGATTGTAAATGAAAATACAGAGTGGGGTACTTTTTCCTCATTTGGAAGATGGCACACAAACAATTTTTTAAAGATGGCCCGATGCTTCATGTAATACTTGTAATCAAGATTACCTGTCTGATTATACCGGTAAGTAGTTTTCAAGGAAATTTCAATTAATTCAAATAAAATCAATGATGTAATTCCAATTTTTTTTTTAATTTGAATAAAATTTACCATTGAAGGGTTAGCTAAATTATTTTGATACTGGTAGTGTCTACCTAAATAAATTAAGAACATGTATAATGAAATGTTCATAAAACTCTGGCATAAACATTTTTGTGATACAGAATATTGTTCAGGTACTTAGATACTGAAAAGGTCCTTTTTTCCAAATATTCAGACTAGATTGTCAGAGGGAGTAGGGTGGTAGGGACAAAGAGTTTTGTGATGCTGCATGTTCAGAGGATTTTTACATGGATTCTTAATCTTGGTCAAATTTCATTGTGGGAATGTGTGACTATGTTTTCAGTTTTTTTGTGTACAACTATGTACCAGTACCAGGTAATGGAAAATGAAATATTCTAAAATTTTCCTCAACAAATTCATAAAATAGAATAAATTATTAGTGGGAGAAGGAAATTGAAAGCATAAACCACAGAATGTTGCATGTTGTTCCGAACAGGAACAAGTTTTATTGTGTTTGCATGCTTGGTGATGTGTTTGGGTGTTTTTTGTTTTTTTTCTCAAATCTCAATGCAATATTACATAACTTCATTGTTTTTGCATATATCCTCATACACATGTATAGTACATGTATTTAAATTTGGATTGAAATTGAAATACTAATCAACCTATGACTGTGGATATTGTCCTTTGATATTTGAGAGAGAGAGAGAGAGAGAGAGTACAAATGTCTTATATGTAAATTGATCATGTTTGCATACTGGATTTAAATTTTACTGACTGATCTATGTAAGCAGGTAACCAGAGCTTGAAACCGGTTTAATCAGGTTTTAAACGGTGTTAAGCTGGATTTTAAAAAATTATCTCTCATTCTCTCATTGATATGGCAAATCTTGTAATACTTTTAATCCAAATCCATCTTGTAAGAATTCAACATTTACATCTAATATTATATCAAGTTTATTGACATAATGATTTAACTAATTTGAATTGAAATTAAGGCACCCTGATGGTATATTCTTAATCGGTTGCATAACATTAGGTATAAAAAGAGATTTTCTTTACCTGCTCTTCTGTGTCAGAAGTAGATTAGTTCTCCCATTATGTCAGATTTAAGACAACATTTTTTAAATATGTAAGTTGATTAAAAAAATTGTTTATCTGTTTTGGCTAAGTAGGAATGAGGTGCAGGTGAAAAAAAATTTCATAATAAATCTCCATCTTATATGCAGCAGTCCTAAATTTCTGAAAAACTGAATAAAAGAAATATTTATTTTAACGGAAAAATTTCCAGATATTTCAGCTTTAAAATTTGAAAATAATATAGAGCTTTTTTTTTTCATTGACAAAGTTACTTACCTGGTACATATGGTAGTCTAAAACTGACCCCAGCCATCCAGCCCTCTTGAATTATTGGCATAAATCATTTGGAAACTGACTGCCAATCTCGTTAGAGAAGTGATACTGACAATATGGACAGAGATCGACTCACAAACTGTCAATTTTGAATGATTTGTGGATATTTCTCCAGTAATTTAAATCTACCTGTTCACAAACATATTTATAGTTGTATCCTGACAAAAATATTGTAAGCCAGTCGACAAGCTGACCAGTAAATACCACACAAAACATTTTGCTTATATTTTTAAAAGCCAAAACACTTTGCATGATAAACAATTAGCAAATGCTAGTAATTGCATAAAATTTATGTATTTCCATACTCTTTTGACAACAAAGTAATTTTTTCTGAAAAGAATGCAAGTTATTGAGAGAATTATTGCAATATTTATTAATGATTTATTTATAAATTAAAACAGTAGTAGAGATTAAGTTATACCATGTTAAGAGGTTGAAGCTCATGTTTTATCATGCTACATGCTGTTGGTATGCATTTATCCCACTGCATGTAAAATGCATGTAAAAGCACATTTGTCCCACTTCCTACTTGTACAGGATATATCCAACAGTTAAAAGGATCTTAAATACTAAGTACTTCATTTTAGTAACTTAATTTTTTTTAACTATATTGTAAATATAAGGAAATGTGTGGCCATTTTTTTTAAAATCCTAAACAAACATCTGTACATATACATTTACCATGGACACTGTATAATATGGCTGATAATGGTTCTTTTTTGTGTAAAAATCAATAGAATGTTATTTTCCTTTATTATATTTCACCTATGACAAATAGCAGCAGTTGTATCACTGTATTTGTTTATAAGCATTCATTAACTAATTATTTAAATTTAGAAAAATATCATATTGCTTTTTAAAATTGTCACATCATGTTGAATGATTTAACTCAGTGGATTTGGCATTTCATGAAAAAGTAGCAGACTTCCAAAGTTAAGTTAAATTACATGGCTGCAAAACATCTCCATCATATTATTTTCACTCACAATCTAATTTAAAAAAAGAAGAAGTTATTATGCCAACATTGATTTTTTTGTCACATTCACAAAGCCTAATTTCTCAGTATCAGAATACAGGGTAGTTATTATAAGGTGGTAAAATGAATTACTGTGGAATCGTTAAAATTCGTGGAGGCTCAATTTTCGTGGTATTCTTAAGTAGCCCTCCCCCACGTATTTACATCCTCAACAAAAACAAATTTTGAAAGAGTTTGTTATCTTACTGAAACTAAAAACTAACAAATCCATGAAATGACATCCCCACGAATAAGCAAAAATCCCACAATCCACGAAAATTGACCCCCACAAATTTAAATGATTCCACAGTATTTGACTCATTTGTGAAATCGGCAATAGATAATAATTGACCTTGTGGTTTACATCTGCTTCCTATGCTTAATAGATTAATTATATTATCTCCGCATCTCTGCATCTCAATGTTATTTTAAAAAATTTGTTCTATTGTTTGAAACGACTGTAGAAGTATTTGGAGAGTATATTTGCGTGACTAAAGGTGGAAGAGACAAGATGATTCTATAATGAATTAAAGATGGCTTAGAACATGGAGAATTAATGTATTTAAACATGTACCACTTGTGAATTTAAGGCCCTTAAAATCTGAGCTCCTATAGTTGCTAGTTTATGGATGGCTTGACCACTGCAGAAAGTTAGGGGGGGGGGGGAGAAAAGCTTTAATATACAAAAATGTGTACAAATTTCATGTTCAAAGTAATGAAAAATGGAACATTTCAGGCAGTGTTGAGCTGTGTAAACAACATACGACAAGTACATGGAAATTGTAATTGTGCAATTATGCTAACAATATGATAGGAATATACTGTAAATATTGCTGTAAAAGTTACTATATATATATATACTATCCTGTAAAAAGTTGCTATACAAAAGCATGGTGCTGTTATTGCATAGGTACACTATACTGTAAATAGTTATTGTATACAGGTAGATGTACTCAGCTTTAAATAGACACTATCTGTTAACTATGCTGTAAAGTTGAGATTTATATGTAAATTATGATGTTATTGCTGTAATGTTAATGTGTGTAGAGTGTACACTACAGTTATTTATTTGGATTTATTAAACTGCACTCGCTATAAATACATTTCAAATCAATTGTCATTAAAATTTAAGAATTTCATTAGTCCACTTTTGTTTTTGACAAGAAATGCTGTATTTTTTTCTCTCAGAGAATATTGACTAAGAATGCAACAAATAAAGAAAAAGTACTGATTTAATAAAGCAAAAAATGTAAAATGAGTTTAAATAGATGAACTTCCTGATTTGCTTTGTTTACTGTATTTGATATTTACTTTTATGTGTAGTAACTGTCAAGTATATCATTGTGGTTGGAAATTTATAGGTGAAAAAGACCTAGACAGGAAGTTTTATCTACCAGATGACAGTGTGACGTACATAGGAGGGGAAGAAAAGTCATTAACCTTGAGAGAGATAATCCGCAGACTTGAGGTTAGTACAAATAATCCACAGACTAGAGATGAGTACAAATAAACTATAGATTTGAGGTTTGTGTACAAATAATCTGCTGACCTGAGGTTTGTGTACAAATAATCTTTTGACCCAGACGAGGTTCATACAAATAGAGGTCTATATGGTACTGGTACATATAATCTATAGACTTGAGGTTTGTGCAGGACATATAATCTATAGACTTGAGGTTTGTATGGTACATATTATCTATAGACTTGAGGTTTGTATGGTACATATTATCTATAGACTTGAGGTTTGTACAATACATAAAATCTATAGACTTGAGGTTTGTATGGTACATATTAACTATAGACTTGAGGTTTGTATGGTACATATTATCTATAGACTTGAGGTTTGTACAGTACATATAATCTATAGACTTGAGGTTTGTATGGTGCATATAATTTAAAGACTTGAGGTTTGTGCAGGACATATAATCTATAGACTTGAGGTTTGTACAGTACATTTAATCATAGAGTTTTTGTTTGTATGGTACATAGACTTGAGGTTTGTACAAATAATTGACAGACTCAAGGTTTGTATGCGACATAATCTGTAGATTAAAGGTTTGTACAAATAATTGATAGACACAACGTTTGTACGGTACATTTAATCTGTAGATTAAAGGTTTGTACAAATAATGTGTAGACTTGAGGTTTGTACAGAAGAATAAGCATGCAAGTTTGATTCAACCAGTGCCTTTAAATTTCTCAACATTTTTCTGTCATTGGATTAGTAAATTAGAATTTTACAAAAGAATTTTGTACATAAAAATTGCAGCTCATATTGCTCAAATGATGGCTTACTGCCTTTGTAAAATGCAAATTTGTTAGAGATATAACAATTCTAAACATATTATGATAAGTATTGATATTTGCGTTGCTTTTGGTAGAACATCTATTGTAAGCACATTGGAATCGAGTACACTCACATCAACAATGAGGAGCAGACTCGCTGGATCCGAGAGAAGTTTGAGACCCCCAGGATCAGGGAATTTTCCAAGGAAGAGAAACACATCACTCTGGCTCGTCTCGTCAGATCACAAAGGTTAGGTCATGCTGGAATAGTTTGATAAATATTCAGCCAGCCAGGTATGAAACAGAATGACAAAGGGAGGAACACCGAAATTAGAAAGTTATTACGATACAGTTGTCTGCTTATGACTACAGTGGTCACAATATTTGCCATATTTGTTAATTTGAGATTTATCATAAACTTGATGAGACTTGGATTTTATTTTTTGCTTGAAGCATGTTACAAGTGAAAATCAAAGTACTGAAGTACTGACGGGAATTGATTTTATCGATTATCATTTTTTCAAAATCAACGATATGTGATTTTGCATGGCAAGTAGTATCAGTAATTGAAATATTTCTGAGAAATTGTATGGATCCAGGCAAGATTGAACTCTTGTCTTGTTCAACCAAACGCTCGAGGCTGTTTCCGTTTATCTCCGACAAGCAAGAGAGACTCTGTTTTGTGAGATATTAACGGAGGCAGTCAAGCCTCTGGTTGAACGAGACTACATTGAACTCTAGCGTAGGAATACATACTTTAAAAATTTCTAAACTGTCTGTAAAATTTAAAATTTTATTACTTTCATGGTATTAATAAATAAGTTTTCCTGAAAAACAATACTTCAGAATACATAGCATCGAATTTATTGATTATTTTCAAGAACTAAGTGTTGTCAGCAATATTGATTTGTGCTTAGGTCCAAACACTGTTTCACTTTCGTTTTGCCCGAGTGAGTGCATAGGAGAGTTGATTAAAATCAACTCCCAAAAAATTATTGAATTCTATTTGAATATTTTTACAAAATTGAATTGTGTGTTTTCTTCAGGTTTGAGGAGTTTTTATCAACTAAGTGGACCTCAGAGAAGAGATTCGGTTTGGAGGGATGTGAGGTTCTGATCCCTGGAATGAAGACGGTCATTGATAGATCGACCGAGTTTGGGGTGGAGAGCTTCATCGTTGGAATGCCTCACAGGTTCTTATCACAATTTGATTAAATTTTCAACAAAAATTCATTATTGGTAAACTGTAAGGGAAGTAAAAATGTTCTGTGATGTAAATTTTCCATTAGGTGCTTCAATTTGAAACTTTTGAGGATGCACAGGTTCCTCATTGCAACTTTCTGTTCTGTTCCAGAGGGAGACTTAATGTGCTGGCCAATGTCTGCAGAAAACCATTGGAGAACATCTTCTGTCAGTTTGACTCCAAACTCAATGAGGAAGACGAAGGGTCAGGAGATGTGAAGTACCATCTGGGAATGTCTCACCACCGACTGAACCGAGTCACAAACAAAGAAATCAATGTAGCCGTGGTGGCCAATCCGTCCCATCTGGAGGCCTCAGGTCCAGTAGCTCAGGGCAAGACCAGGCACGAACAGGAGTGTGTAGGGGATACAGACGGAAAAAGGGTCAGTGCCATGGCTCTCATCACATTTGACATCAGTTTTACTTTATCACTTTAAATTCCTATTATTCAGTTGGACAAATGTGAATTTTTCTAAATTTCATGGCCCCAGAGCCTGAAGTGTCAAAAAGTTGTCAAAAATCTTTAGGCTGAAGTGGACAAATAATCATTTTAGAGTGAAATTATTGAAAATGCAGAGCCCCAAATCCCAGTTCAGACCTCTATGGAAATGTTTTTTATTGTTGTGTGAATGTTTTGTAGGTTATGAGCATTCTGTTGCATGGAGATGCTGCTTTCTCCGGTCAAGGTGTGGTGTATGAAACTCTCCACTTGAGTGACCTCCCGACCTTTACAACCCACGGAACCATCCACATTGTGGTTAACAACCAGGTTAGATCAAGGGAGGAAACAAGAATAATTTGTCTTATACCTGTTCATTTACTGCTTGAAATCACTGAACATGTGCAAAAACTTAATTTTTATTTAATTTTGCAAAACTTGCATCTCATCTGAATAAAGATCATCTAAACTTTAAAGTCATTAAAGCAAGTCAATCTCCAGGACTTGCATGAAAATCATACCTAGCAAAATATTAAGGATCTGCAGTAACCAATTACTGTAATTTGCCAAATACAATAAGCAGTTGCGTAAAATATTCACCGTCCACATTTGGTCTGAAATTTCGTGAAAAAAATGTAGTTCTGGTTCATAATACACACCAAGACTTTTGACCGAACTGTCATGGTAATGCAGGTGGAAATTTTTTGTACTGAAAATTTTGTATTTTTAAAGTCATGACTTTCTGCAAAGCGGTAATCTTCCTATCAACAGATTTAAAGCAAAACATTTACTGCTAAATACGTCCAAACGATAATCTTTAATTGTTTAAAAATGTCCGTAAGTTAGTTAACCTATAAAGGCTATGTACTTCATTACAATAGCCAATGTTCTATCTGTGAAAAAAAAGTGTCAAAATTCCATTGGGGTGTATAAATTAATACCCACTCCTTTCTCACAAAGAAATTTTCTGGAAAAAAGTGTGTATTTGGAAAATTAGAGTAGCTTTTATTATAACTTTTTTTTTGCTTTCATTTCAATCCAAAGGTTAAAAAATGAATATGTTGAAAAGATTATGAGTTGAATCACATGCCAGCAGAGAAATACATTTATGATTATATTTGTAGATTGGATTTACCACTGACCCTAGATTTTCGAGGTCCTCCCCATACCCCACAGATGTGGGGCGAGTGATTAATGCCCCCATCTTCCACGTGAATGCGGACTACCCAGAGGAAGTGGTGTACGTGTGTAAGGTGGCCGCCGAGTGGAGAGCCACATTCGGAAAAGATGTGGTGGTGGATCTGGTAAGGAAGGGGTCATAGGTTAGCTATTAGTTATATGGAAGGGTTCATTATAAATCAGTATTCTGAAGTTGTTATCTTATTCCTAAGTTGTTTTCATACAAATAAGCATACCATATATCCAGTTTATATTTGAAATGATCTATTTTTGGCTTTTTTTTTTCAACCTTTTCCATTAATTTTGCAAAAATAATTTAAAATACCGAAATTGTGTATAACAACAGAATTTGTTAAGCAAAATTTGCAGCACATGAAAAATTAATATGTCATAACATGAAGAAAATTATATGTATCAAAGATTTTGGCTCTGATTTGATGCAGTATATCAAGTAAGCTGAGACTGCATGATATTTAGATACGATGATTTAGTTGTTGATCTGTTGTATAGGTGTGCTATAGGAGAAACGGTCACAATGAGAATGACAATCCGTACGTAACCCAACCTATCATGTACAAAGCCATAGAGAAACAAAAACCCGTGATGGAGAAGTACGCAGCCGAGTTAATCAGCTCGGGCGTAGTCACAACCGATGATTACAAGGTATGTAGACATACAGTGCCTGGTGTTAATCTTGAACAATATTTTTTTAGTATACAAGATGTAACTTGTACCCAGTTGTTTTTGATCTGGGCTAACTTGTGAAGTAAAATTTCTCTATCTGATACCTGCTCAATCTGAGGTATAATATGGGCTCACAAATGCAAATGGTTCAGTATCATTTGAATAAAAAAGAGAACACCCTTTATTGATTAAGTTATTTTAGACCACTTTAATTGCTAACTCAGCTAAATAAGCATATGCGAGATTTCTGACTTGTACCCTGAAAATTTGATTCCCTTTCTTAATCAAAATTAAAGCCCAAATAAGTTATGATCCTTAATCAAAATTTAAAGAATCATGATAAATCATAATAAAGGCTTTTTAAATTAGAAACTTTTATTACCTTTCATAATCAAAATTAAAGCTTAAATAAGGAAGGATCAATCAAATTTTGAAGAATCATAATGGAGGCTTTTTTCATTTAAAAACAACGCATCTGATATTAATATGAATTAAAAAACAGGATTTTTCAATTCACTGGTTTTCAGATCTTTTCCAGCAGACTTTTTGTTCAATAAGTATGTCAAGATATCATAATATGCTGATTTTGATGATAAGCCCCACTTTCCTTATCAAAAGTTAAAATAATCTGCACATAATAATCTTTATATTGTATTATGAATTCTTTAGAACAAATTTTAATGCAAGATTATACATTTTAAGTGTGTTAACAAATTTCTGACCTTCCCCATTTTGACAGAATGAAATAGAAAAGTACGATCAGATCTGTAAGAAGGCGTACGACGACTCCAAGGGCATCCTGGTCAACAAGAACAGTGAATGGCTCGACTCACCCTGGGGCGATTTCTTCGTCAACAAGGACCAGATGAAGGTGGCTCCCACTGGTATCTCAGAGGACATAGTACAGAAACTGGGTGTACAGGCCAGCACATACCCCAATGATCTGGAAATTCATAGCAGTAAGAGCCTTATTCAATACATGTCCAAAAACTCACTTTAACTCTTGGCCATAAATATACATGTACATGTATTAAAACTTGGTTACTGTTTTAAACTATGAGCAATGTTTGGACAAGGGGGGTTAAGAAAATGGGATAGAGGGCAAGTTTATTGGATTACTATTATTCTGTCAACACATGAGACTGTCGCAGGTTTATTACAAATAATTGCATTATGATTTGCATCGTAATATGATTTGCATTGTTAAATGCACAAATTACATTTGATAGGTCTGAAGCGAGTGTTGAAGACCCGTATGAAGATGGTTGAGGACAGGACTGTAGACTGGGCCCTGGGAGAGACCATTGCCTACATGTCCCTGCTGATTGATGGCTACCCAGTCAGACTCAGTGGACAGGATGTAGAGAGAGGAACATTCAGGTCAGTATTTAAGTGGTGCAGCTGTACAATGCCAGATTATTCTTAAGCAATTTTAGCATTAATAGCCAATTCAATTGATTTGAATTTCAGGAAAGAGAATAGTCATTTAATGTCAAAGATTTCACATGAATTTATGTATCACATGCACAAACTTTGTACTTATTTATGCTTTCTGTTGCATGATTTCCTATAACAGTTTAATAACGTTGGTATTTTTCAGTCACCGACATCATGTGATCCATGATCAGCTGGTCGACAAGAAGACCTACTGTCCACTCAATAACTTGGACGGTCTGTTTGAGGGAAAGAAACCTGCCCCCTACACTGTGTGTAACAGCTCACTGTCAGAGTATGCTGTGTTAGGTAAGCTATTATGTTAACAGCTCACTGTCAGAGTATGCTGTGTTAGGTAAGCCATTATGTGGAACAGCTCACTGTCAGAGTATGCTGTGTTAGGTAAGCCATCATGTTTAACAGCTCGCTGTCAGAGTATGCTGTGTAAGGTAAGCCATCGTGTTTAACAGCTCACTGTCAGAATATGCTGTGTTAGGTAAGCCATCGTGTTTAACAGCTCGCTGTCAGAGTATGCTGTGTTAGGTAAGCCATCGTGTTTAACAGCTCACTGTCAGAATATGCTGTGTTAGGTAAGCCATCGTGTTTAACAGCTCGCTGTCAGAGTATGCTGTGTTAGGTAAGCCATTGTGTAGAATGGCTCACTCTCAGAGTATGCTGTGTTAGGTAAGTCATCATATGTAACTTCTGGCTGTCAAAGTATTCTGTCTTAGAACTACCAATGAGAAGAATAAACACTGGATTGGAACAGTTTACACAGGTCCATTTTTTAATGCATGTATCTAGTTCAATCTTCTTTGTCTTGAACTCCTTGGCACCAAGAAAATGTTAAAAAATATTTGAGATATTTAGAAATTAATGTTGAATAAAAAAACAACCATCAGTTTTAACTAATGGATTTGAAATATTGATGTATTAAAGATTTTGCAAATTTACTGTAATTTCTTGTCTATGGTTGTTGGAGGTTTTTTGGTGCAAATTGTGATGTCTTCAGAGTTTTGAATCATTTACTGCAGTCTCTGATGTGTCTGCTTGTAATTTTTGTAGGATTTGAAGTGGGCTTCAGCCAGGTAGACCCAAATTGTCTGGTTCTGTGGGAGGCCCAATTTGGGGACTTTGCCAACACTGCTCAACCAATCATTGATCAGTTTATCTCCTGTGGACAGGATAAGTGGGTCAGGCAGCTTGGGCTGGTCCTTCTGCTCCCCCACGGATATGAGGGCATGGTAAAACTAGATCTTGTATCTGCTTATCCTTTTTATATGATCCACATGAAATGTATAAAAAATCATTTTTTTAACTGATGTACATAACCAACTACTATACATTGTACTGGTGAATTGATAATATTGAATACCACTATGTGTCATAGAATTAGTATCAAAAGGAAACATTCTGGACCACGTTTTACAAAAGAACTTAGGACAAAGACGTACATATTTTCAGTCTCATGGAATGATCTTTGAAGAAAAAAAATTATATAAAACCATTCATTTACAACTATTTTGATTTCTACTACTATATTTTACAGCCAATAGAATAAAACATTAATTTGTAATTAAAAGCATTCAAGAATTTGGTCGTAAGTTCTTTTGTAAAACGCAGCCCTGGAGAATAAGTTTGATCCTTTCTATTCTTGATGATGTAAGGCTAAGCAATTTTCCTTAAAGCTGCTGTGCAACCATGTACAGATAATTAAAATGGGTCATGTCCATATGATGTTATAATTATGATTACTAGGGACCTGAACACTCCAGTGCCAGACTGGAGAGATTCCTGCAGATGTCAAACGACGACCCAAGCCAGGAACTGGTAAGTTTAATGAACATTTACACCAAACTCTTAAACAGGTTGAGGTATCTTTGGGGATACATATATATCTGCACAGGTCAACCATTGTCTCCTGATGAATCGGCCCTCAATATGTAATCACCTTTCTTTTTTGACTGTCTTTATTTTAGAGTACTAATTGTGTGTATGTGTCTCCCATCTAACAAACCAATTTAATAAAAGTATGTTGTAGTTGCTGTTGTTGCTAAATCACAGTTTTAGTCCTGAAATGTTTGAGTTCTATGGAAAAAAAATTAGGTCCAGGCCTTGGTCAGATCAGTATGTTTCCATGACTTTACTTTAGAATCCCTATTTAGCGCTAGCTTTTAAATTAGGGATCCTGCCATTTTAAAAATAAAATCCTGAAAACATAAAATTGCAAGTGCTAAACTTTTGTAATGATTTCCCAAAGTTTACAGCTATGAGAAAAAAAAAATAAAAGCCAGATCTTATAATCTAGAAGGGGAACTTCTCTCAATTTCGTGCGGATATTAATTCCTTGTGTTTAATTTGGAATCTACAGTACATAGTATAAAAAAAAGCACCCGTAAGAAGGAGGGTGTCAAATGTAACTAAAGGATGAAGAAACTGGTTCAAATGTCTGGTATAAATAACTGTGATGTTAATGTGTTTCCACTAATGAATATATTTTTCCAGATCCCACGCAATCTTGAGGTAATCTCAGTAAATATGGAATGATATTACTCTGCTGTTGTACTAAAAATCATCGTGATATTCCATCTCAGTTACCCCTGCCATTTTATGATTGTAGTGAACTGAATCCCTTTCCATGTTGCTGAATCTCAGTGAATGATATACATGTTTACCTTTAGAGACAATATGAGACATTCTAAGTTGTAAATTTTTACAGTACAATTGAATTAACGTGTGTTAAAGATCAATCTCTCTCTGTCTCTCTGTCTGTCTGTCTGTCTCTCTCTCTCTCTCTCTCTCTCTCTCTCTCTCTCTCTCTCTCTCTCTCTCTCTCTCTCTCTCTCTCTCTGTTTTGTTATATTAAAAATTAAATGAGACATAGCTCTAAGGTCAAATATGATGAGGAGAAAAGATGAAATATTTGTAAAACCTTGATTTTTAGATAAAGTACACATCAATCCACAAAATTTCAGCAGATCTTTTTGAAAGTTGTACCAAGGATATTTTTGTTTCAGCGGTCAACTATTTTTTTTTTTACATAACAATTTAAAAGCACTATTTTCAAATACATTAACATATGATGTTGTCCATCACGATATATAAACTACAGTCTGCAAGCATAAGTCTTAAGTTGTCACAACTGTGTATTGACTGTTCGCATGGTTATAGTGCACACCTGCTCATGATCAAATTGTTCAGAAAACATTGCTGCCAAAGCACATTTCTTTTTTCAGTGCTATAAAAGGCTTTATGATAGGCTTGCAAACTAAAGCTGACAGCTTACATGCGTTTTTGACCATTTAAAATGTACTGAATTTTATTATCGTTGTTAGTGTTAGTTGAGTTCCTCCTCCTTGATGATCATCGAGTTCCTCCTCCTTGATGATCATCGATGGTGTATGGATGATTTTCAATTTTCATTCATTTCTTTACCTATAAAATTAGCACTAGTTTAAGATGATCCAGCGAAGCAGCTTTTACAAATAGATTTACCTTTTGTTTGAAAAATAGGAGGCTTTTTTCATGATTTTGTGTTTCATTTTTGTAATGATGAAAAATTTGCTTTAAAATGTGGTAGATGTACCAATTTATTTTAATACCATAGCTTGAGACATGCGAGGTAAAACATATGCCAATTATACATGTTTAAACTTTAAATTTTTTACTAGTTTTTATACATTGATCAAGTATTTGTCCTTTCAGTTGATTTAGCATGCTCTGCCTTCCTTTGTTGTTTCCTTTCATAATTTTTCAAGGTTTCACTAAAAAATACCATCATGAGCCATTTTATTTATATTCATTATCATTTGTGACAAACTAATTTTTTTTTATTAATTGTCCATATTCATTGTAATGCATTACATCTTCACATGAATAATTCTAATTAGGGAGTACATGTACTAGTATTCAGACACTACAGTTTGGTGTGTTTGTTTCCTTGCAGAAATTTGGGGATGACTTTGTGATGCAACAGCTTCATGACATCAACTGGTTTGTCTGCAACATCTCCACGCCAGCGAACTTCTTCCATGCCATCCGTCGACAGATTCTGCTTCCCTTTAGAAGACCAGTAAGTCATTGAGCTTGCTTTGATAAACTCAGTCGATACGCAAAAGACAAAACTGAGAAGTAAATTTTGATTAAGAGTACTGTATCATAATGAATTGGTTCTTTCTGAGGAAGGTACTAGTGAGTGACTGAAACTAAGTAAACGAGAATTTTAAAGTTTGTGGGATACCGGTATTTTTTCTAATGGCAAAAAAAAATAGAAAGGGTAATTGTGAATGGGAAACTTATTTGGTGATAATTAACTCAGTTACTGTTAATTTCCAAAAAAAATTGGATACTGGTCATTTTTTCATTTTGTATGTGTTAACAAGCAAGAAGTGCTTGATTTGTTCAAAGATGGATGCATGTACACAAGTACTTTGATTTTTTTCAGTTGATTAATATGAGCCCCAAGGCCATTCTTCGTCTCCCAGAGGCCCGGTCATCATTTGATGAAATGATTGGAGACACTGAGTTCCAAAGGATTATCCCGGAAACTGGAATAGCCACGGAGAAACCTCAAGGAGTCCAAAAGCTGGTGTTCTGTACTGGAAAAGTGTACTATGAGATCGCCAAAACCAGGAAAGTAGCTGAGAAAGAACACGAAGTAGCAGTTGTACGTGTTGAACAGGTAAGTCTGTATTTTGTGTACCTCATATTGTTGCATGTTGTTATTTACAATTTCCTATTTTGCCCATTGTGTTACTAAAGAACATAGTATAAAACTGTTATTCTAAACCGAGTATAAAATGTTTTTTATTTTGCAAATGGCAAGAAACTGATCTGCATCATTTAATTTACACAAGCAAGTGCTGTAAACCAACTTTTCTCGCCGTGAATCGGTCCTCAAATATTGCTGATATGTTAATTTTCCAGTTGATCTACATAATAATCGTGAAAATAAGTCACCGTGAACCGGTGATTCTCCCATAATTAGTGAAATAAAGTCGCCCCGAATAAAAGTTGATTTACTGTATTTATTTTATTCAACTCGTGCAGAAAGAATACTAGTCAGCAGCAATGAATATCTGCAAGCAAATGTTGCTTGAGTACAATGCTTGGTTAAAAATATTACACATTAAATAGTGCTTAAGACCATGAATGCTAAGCACTAATCAAAGACATTTAATGATCATGTTCTTTTCCTTTCTAGATTTCTCCGTTCCCATACGATCTGGTCAGAGACGAGATTGCTAAATACCCCAACGCCAGTATATCCTGGGTGCAGGAGGAGCACAAGAACATGGGTGCATTCCAATACGTGGAGCCTCGGCTACGTCACTTGCTGATGAACATGGGACGGAATGATAAAGTCAAGTAAGTCGTGTAGTAACCAATTATACTGTAATATGTGATGAATGAAATACAGTTACCTAAGTAATGAGGAGCATATAAATTTTTTTGACTTAAAATACAAAAACCCACCAAAAAAAAAACTTACCTTAATCCGTTGAATATAATTCGCAGTAGTGTACATATGCACCCCAAACCCTGGGCTTGAAAGTGGTGAAAAAAAGCTAGTTCGGATGTATTATATTTGATTAAACATTAATCCTGAGTATTAACAGAGTAGTTATACACGCTCAATTTCATCGCAGAAATATGCTACCGGATATAAGAAAAACTTACTGATACTTAATTTTTGTAATCAATTTAAATTTGAGTGGGGGATAATTAACCTCCCCTTCAATGAATTATTACTCAATTTTTCGGAATCTAAGGGGGGGGGGGGGAGGGGTCGGAGTGAAATCCAAAGAAGATAATTTGACTGGAAGAAATGAATCCCGACTCCCCCCCCCCCCCCCCCCCCCCCCCCCCAAAAAAAAAAGATAAAATTGTAATGAAAAAAAAAACTAGCTCAGTAAATTGAAGGAATAAGGGGCTCTGAAAATGGGCAACAAAGTTTTGTTTTCTGTTCTATGTATAAATGAATATGCATATAAGAGTACTGGTATTAAATCTTATTACATATTGTGTGTGTTTGTAGGTACGAGGGACGTTTCCCAGCTGCCTCACCTGCAGCAGGTAACAAACAACTTCATGAGCAGGAGCTGGATGCCTTTATGAGCAATATCTGCAACCCAGATTTCTATTAAAATGGCAAACATCAAAATCAAGGAACTTTTCAAAGGTCTTCAGCGCAGACTTTGTGGACTAAGTACTGAAATCAATGCCGCAAACACCAAATGCCACTGAATGTGCCTAAATTCTTTTGTTACGGTCTCAACTATTGTTTTCCCCCTCTTTATTTAAAGGACTCGTGTAGACTGATTTCCTTTTGTTAATTTGTTTTGGATTTTATTTTGATGAATTAAAGATTCCAGCAACTGCATAATTCTTTGGACAGAATCTCTTTAAGATAGAAGGCTTTGGGGATTGAACTTTTGCTGGTTTCTTAACTGTGAATTTTATGGGAATATTTCATATTTAATTAACTCAATCAGATATCCTGTCATAGGTTTTTTTCTTTCTTTGTAATTGTGTGTGTGATATGCAATTGGACACCTTTAAAAGAGAAATTATTTATTATTTTTTTCAAGGGTTAAATTATATCGTTGATTTGTTGCAAATGTTATGAATTGATTTCATGTGTATAGATACACGTACAAGGATTTTTTTTTTCTTCCGTTGGTGCAGAAGGAGATAGCTTTTCTCATCATTGTTGTTTGATGTACACTTTTCAGGGATTGTTTTTTTTTTCTGTAGAAGAGGTGTAACCTCCTTGAGTAGTGTTAGCACTAGACAGACAAGTTACTCTCATTCTAAGCTCACACACAACCCGAAAATATTTACAGCCTCTTTGTCATGTGTCTGACATTTTCTAGATTTTGTTCTCATCAAAACACTGGTACTTACATGTAATAAAAGAAAAATTATTTTGTACTTTGTTGGTTGTTCTGAATTAATTTTTATTACAATGTTTTGTTTTCATTACATGCACAACAGTTTAAAAATATTTTTGCACCTACACATTCTCCCATTTAACCCTAATTACTAACATCCTTCAAATAACAGTAGATTTTGATTTCATGTAGGTTGTCTATCACTTTATACGAAAATGTGTTGTAGTTGGGTTTTTTTTTTCAAAACTGATTAGCTACAAAATTATAATGCTTTTACCAAAAAATTGTAGCCAGCTAGTTTAAAATATTGTAAAGGTATTACATTTGGGTGTGTACTCTCTTTATTAAATATTGCAGAAAAGCAGCTTATGCTATTTCAAGTTTCAGTACATTGTTAATTTCAAAATACACATTCAGAAGCATGCATAATCAAATATGACTAAGTTGGATTTTTTTTTTATTTTTTTAAATCAATCTCAAGATACTGTACTTATGAAGTCTGATACATTCACAGAAAGAAAGAAAGTACCAGTATGATAAGGCATTTTTTTTCTTCTGTGGTTATCCCTGGTATAATGCACAGGTACTGGAGTAATGGTTTTGGTTAATAAAAAGATGCTTTCTTTTATGAAGTAGAACAGTAAATTAAGAGTAATCGGAGATGAAATATTGAAGAAAAGACAAACTTGATATTCTATGTTGTGGGTTCATGACATAATAATTTCTACTTGTTGGGCGTTTGTTTAAATTATTGTATAAAGAGTGTAAACAGGATAATGAGTTCCTTATTTATTTAATGTTGATGAACTGTAAGACATGAATGTCTCCACATCTCCATATATATAAAGAATATTTATAATTTTGCAAATAATAAAAGATCATAAAGCTTTAGATGTGTTTGTGTGGTGTTATTTTTTTAAGTTTTTTATATATATAAAATATTTTAAATAAATTTATTTGAAATCCCCATCTGCTCTCTCTCTTTCTTTCTCTCTCTCTTTCTTTCATTATATCCTACTTTTACCCACTCCCGATTGATAGTTATCTCCCTTATTTGAAGTCTCCTGTAAAGAAGGTGGAAAAAATTGTGTACATCGTTTGTGAATCATACCTTATTATTTCCTAATTACGCATGAACTCAAACACGTCTGTCTTTTAAAAGAATTCATATTTAGTTTTGACAGATTTTAAAATGTCTTGGGGCGCGCCTGGTGCAAGACCTCAGTATGTAAGTAAATAGTTTTATGAAAGATTTCACTAACGTTATATTTACTTTCCATTTCGGACACAAGATCATGTCACAATATGTATTCGTCTCTGTTGACCACCTCTACACTATAGTATAGTATATTGACTGTGTGTATGTAAGAACATAGAGTTGGTTATTAATGTATAAGAAATGGATTTAGTCCCATGATTCGGGTAATAATCACATTCTACATTAAAGGCATAGACTAGTGCATAATATTATCAGTTAAACACTTATAAATTAACACTGATACTGGCATACGACCAATTCTCGCCAAGAGCCATTGCATTTCTCACCAGTGCACTATAACGTCATTTTATCAACACTTAAAATTATTTACAAAAAATGATATAATAATGCACTGGCGAGAAGTGGTACTTGGCAAGAATTGGTTGCACGCCTGTATAAGTAAATTGTGTATAGTCTGTCCGAAGATATTGCTTCCGACACTTTTTGATAATTTTTTTTTACAAAATACACATACTTTTGAAAGAAATAAAGTTGAAATTGATAAAAGGGAATAGCCGCTAATCTAGTGGTATGTTCAATAGACCTATATATGTACGATCGACTTAGCGGCTAGGGTAGCTGCTACGATCTTGTTTGAACTGTTTTAACTGCTTTGCAACAAATCGCAAAAATATTAGATTGCGAACACCGAAATTATATCGGAGCTTTATTCAGTTTACACCTGTTTGAAAAATAAAGATGAGATTTTGAAATTCGCAAGAGATGCATCTCGCAATTTTATGCAGATATTATTTCCTGACATTTAAATAGGAATCTACAGTATTTTATTTATATAATATTTAATGGTTGGACTGTTTTAACTAACAGAGTGGCTATGGACAACCTCAAGGAGGTGGCTACAACCCGTCAGCTCCCCCTGGTGGTGGGGGGTATGGTGCCCCTCCACCCTATCAACAGCAGCAACAACAACCCCCACCAGGGTATGGTCAGCCTCCTCCCCAGTATGGTGGGGGAGGCTACCAACAAGGGGGTTACCAGCAACCACCCCAAGGGGGCTACCAGCAATCTGGATTTGGAGGCGGATATGGAGGGGGAGCTCCTCCTCAAGGATATGGGGGCCCAGGGGGAGCACCTCCTAGAGGCTATGGGGGCCCTGGTCCTGGGGGACCACCAGGAGGGTATGGTCCACCCCCACCTCCAGGAGTCAGTCAGGAAGTCTGGGAGATGTTTCAGGTTTGCTGATATATTATGATAATAGTTTCATTTCCAATTTTGGGCCCAGAGGGCATACAAGATTACAATTACTAGAGAGAAATTTGCAGATATGCTGATGTTGATTATAACTGCTTATAAGTGTTGGCTAATGAATGATTAAAACTTATGAAAAGATTCGGCTAATAGATAATAGTTTTGAAAACAGTTCTGCCCTACTTCTGTATGATGTTAAAGTATTTTTTCCAAAAAATTGGTCATGTACAACTGTATTTTTTTTTTCATTACAGTAATATCCGGAGCTCAGCAAAGCTAGATAAATTTGATTGCATTTTTTGACAACAGGATGCATTATGTTCCATTTCTTTTGTTCATTTACAATATTGTAATTTTAGACGGTAGACCAGGATAGATCAGGAAAAATAACTTCTGTGGAGCTTCAGAAAGCCTTATTGAATGGAAACTGGTCGCCGTTTAACCATGAGACATGCCGATTAATGATAGGAATGTTTGATCACAACAAGTGAGTTTAAAAAACGAAAAAGGCTTGAAATTTACTCTGTTACTATTTGTAGGCAGTAGATCAAGATAGGTCTGGTCAAATTTCTGCTCAAGAGCTGCAGTTTGCTCTAATGAATGGTAATTGGTCCCCATTCAACCCCGAGACCTGTAGACTCATGATTGGCATGTTTGATCGGAACAAGTGAGTGGATCAGTTTATTTGAACCTTTGTAGATGTGACCTTCAACTTTCAGACTTTGTAGAAAATGACTGAAAATAATCAAAATTTACAAATTTCTGGTAGATGATTACCGGTAAACATCACTTTCACTTAAGTAAATGTACCCATAAAAGTTCATTATAGCAATCGATTTTAAATTTTACCATTTACTTTATGAAAATATTATTCAGTAAAATCAATTTTAATGTATCCTTGTGTGTTATGAAAGAAAAGATCAAACATGTCATTTTGTTGCATGAATTCTCTAGAAACTCTAAATGTAAATTTTTACTATGATTTATATAATGCAATGTCCTTAAACCTGCAAGCCTCAAACAATAACATTCTGCACATTCTTACATTAACACTGAGGTAGAGACATGCTTTAAGGTGGAATAGCACACCGGGGAAAAACCCTCAAATCAACTGTGTATTATTTGATTACGAAAGATATAATGATGAATAAATTGTAAATATGTCAAGTAAGTGAAAAATTTGGAGTTTTGGGATAAAAAATGAATATGAAAAAATTCAATTCAGTAACTAACAACAAAAGCCGCTGCAGGATTTGAATTAGGGAAATACGGATCACAAGCCTGACTTTTTATCCGCTTGACTATAAGTTACACATTTCCGTTGATAAAATTCTTCTAACAAAACAAAATGTTGTTTTGATCAGAGGTCAGCCATTTTGTGATGATGTGTTATTCCACCACAATAGTTATGTTGCACCTTTGTACTTCACTAACAAATGCCTTGCGTTAGTACATGTAGTACAGTTAAACATTGATATCTTGAACACTGATATCTCGAATACAATGGATATGTCGAAGTGATTTGTAAGTCCCAACCACTTATTTTTTTAAGTATTTTACCCTCGATATCTCGAATACTCGGATATCTCAAACAATCCCATCTAGTTCGAGATAACGAGTTTGACTATATGTGTAATACTCTTTATGACTTATTCATGACAACAGACTTAATTCAGTCCTTGATGAAAATTTAAAATTAAAGTTTCTTATGACATGTCGAAAGCAAATAAAAAAGATACAAAAGTTTGGTTAGAATTTTTGTAGGGATAGAAAAAATGTGGGGTTTGTAAGGCTAATTAAATAACTTTATGATGAGAATAAAACCATGCATATCAAAAAGTTATGGTATTTAAGATTATCAAGTCTTAAAATGTGTCTACTTACTCGATTTATTGTTGAGTTAGAAAGAGGAGCTCATTCTATTTACACGGGATCCTAAACATTACATTGTTTTACCAGTATACTCATATTTTACTCCCCGGCATATAAGAACTGTCTTGTTTAAACCATGGTTGTCACAAGTTTTTCCTAAAATAATTATCTTACCTTTGAACATGCAAAATCTTACATCCCCACCCCCAATCTCCACCAAAAGAATCATCTGTAGGGTATAATGTTGATAATTCAAGTTTTAAAATCTTATCTTGTTTTCAGGAATGGAACTATTGATGCCCAAGAATTTTCAGCATTATGGAAGTACATACAGGACTGGAAGGCATGCTTTGAAAGGTGAGCAGTGGTTTCAGTTTGAACAAAAATGAAGGCATGTTGCAATTCAAATCTTCATTAAAATCATCCATAAAATTTAGCTTGTCCCACTGCAATTTTTGGAGCATACAGAAATGAAATTTCAGATGATAGTCTGCTTTAGGTCTATTTCTATTTTTTCATGCAAGGAGTCCTGCCATTTCTTTTTTCAAGTCCCTAATCTTATTTGATTGACAAATTAACATTAAGTATCAATTACATGATCTTGCTACATTCTATCAGAAGTCTGTTCTGGAAGTTTGGCCCAAAATTTGATTTGGGCACTTATCAGCATGGGAGGGTCTTGCATGCTTCAATCTAGTACACTTTTGCTCAAACATACCACACTTTTAGTTATTGACTACAATTTATGTGCTCCAAAGCATATTGTATACAGGGTTATTTTTGCCCCTGAAAATTTTTCGCCCTTCTTCACTTGCAAACAGTTTCGCCCACCTTGAATTCGCCCAGACACAGTTGTGTTTTAAGAGAGATAGTTTGAGACATTGGAATTAGCCCAAATTTAAATTCGCTGCTGACAATGAGGCAGAAGGGGTGAAAATAAAACGGGAGCGAATATTTCCCTGACACAGTATGTACATGTATAGAAAAATAAAATGCTGGAATAGCAGGAACACAACTGCTTTTGTTGAATTTTATTGATTTATTCTTAAATCATAATTAGGAAGATTTTTAATCAGTGATACTGGCAACTTTTGAGTGTAGTCAGCCCATTGGACTGTCTGATATTTATGGGGAGTCTTTATTCATGTTTTCTGTTAAAACTTGGATTACCTTTTTCTTGTAAATCACAAATCTGCACCAAGATCATTTTTTAATGTAGATTCCTAATTAAACCGAGGAATTAATATCCGCGTAAAATTTTAAGAAGCACATCTTGCAATTTTTAAAATCTTGCTTTTATTTTTGTTGGACAAATGTAAATTACATGAAACTATGATAAGAATTTGCCATTTGTAATTTTATATTCTGAGACTTGCGATTTTAATGGAAAACAGTTGAATCGCAAAATTAAGTAGGCCAACTCGGGTAAAATAAGGAATCTACAGTAATTAAGATGACAATAAAAATATGTTTTCGAATAATGAATTAATTAATTAATTTGAGTTTAATGAGTTAATTAATTAATTAATTAATTTGAGTTTAATGAGTTTAATACCAATAATAAAATATGAATAAATGAAAATAAAATTTCCATGTTTCCAATGTGTACAGGGTATGTAATGAAATTGATATTTTAAAAGAACTTCAATGACTTATTTATGATGTTTGCCGAGTAATGTGTCATGGGTATGTTAATATCGCTGCAGGAGTTTAATATTTAGTCATTGCTATTTGTAGATTTGATACAGACAAGTCCGGAAACATCGACGCCAGAGAGTTACACACTGCCTTCCAGACATTTGGCTACAACTTGTAAGGGAGATGTGTAAAATGAGTTATTGTTTAAGCAATGAGTAAAATTAGTCACTCATGACAAAGTGCAGATTTTTAAATGAGTTACTTTCGAAGACGTTCATCACACAGTAGTAATGGGAAAATAACTGCTTTGAATTTTTGAATTGTTAGTATTGCAGATGTAAAAGTGGCTTTGATGTTGCGAAAGGAAATGACACTGACTAGTGTTATTTCTTCGTAATAAATTTGTATCCAGAGGCAGTAAAGCCTCAATAATTTGTTCTGAACTTTATGTACTAATTTGAACTTGTTTCATTTGAAAGGGGGATAAAGAAAATTGATGATCAGTGATACTTTAAAATTCATTAAAACCAATTTTTTATACTGGACTTCCAAATCATTGTGAAACACTGTTAAGTATCTTGTAAATTAAATTTAGTTACTACTTGTAATTCAGGGACCCCCAAGCAACCTAAATAAGTATTTGCTGATGGCCTTTATGGATGCTTTACCTTAAAAAAGGAAATCAAATCATACAAACAACACATTGAAACCCAATTTTCATCACATTCAAATTTCTCCAAGTAATTCTCTCTTTTATAATGTTCTGTAAATGTACTACATTTGGCTGTGTGTTCTATTAAGCGCTTTTGGCGGAATGGGGCTTCCGCTAAATCAATTACATTGCTGAATGCCATGCATATATGTATAAGAATAGTCACATTCAGGAATACACTAATTCAAATCCATGCCAACTTGTTCAAAAATTAATTTCCACCAAATATTGTACACGTCAAATATAATATGTTAACAGTATTTTCCCAATATTACATTTTTTTCTGAGGTGGCTCTGTTTATTTTCTTATCTGTTTATTTTTGTATAGATCCCCCCAATTCTGTGACACTGTAGTCAGAGTGTTTGATCGACGAGGCGCCAGAAACATCAACTTTGACGATTTCATACAGACTTGTGTAATGCTGAAGACCCTCACCGACAAATTCAGGGTCAAGGACTCTCAGCAACAAGGGGTCATCAATATCAGCTACGAAGATGTAAGGGCTTTTTTTTAATTTCTTGTATTTGGTTGAAATTTCATGGTGACCAACTGCATTAGAAAATTTGCAGCAAGGATTATGTCCCTTACATCATGAATCGTACAATTTTTACTGATCATGTGATGCACATGTGGTTTGCACACTTTCATTACAGTATTCTATTGTTGAAGTCACATCTACATATGATTTTTTTTCACCTATAGTTTTCATTGCACTTCAACCTAATTTATTCTGATAACTAAATTGATGAACTTTTTTACTGCCATTATTTTAAGAAATAAAGTTCACTAGAATATAAACTTGGTTGGTCATTTGGTCAAATCCTGTGAAGCCTGTGGGGCTTCTCAGAAGATCTGATCATGTACCAACCAAGTTCATATCCTGATGCACTTTTTAACATTGCTATTTATTACTTATATTAATGTTTGAGAGTGGCAAATCATTCAGAATCATTAATATAATGGTGTTTTTCCTTTTACAATAATGCAATCGTCAAGTGATAAGCGTGTTCGGTTATGATTGTGACGTCATGAAAAAGTTCACACAGTACATTGTATTGAACGTTTTTGATATTTTATAGGTTAATATCAAGAAGCATATTTGCAAATGTAAATATACAATTTTAAAATTATTAATTGTCCCATGTGATTCAACTTGCTGTGTTTGAATTTCAGTTCCTGGAAATGGTTTTGGACAACACGATTCTGAATGTCAGGTGATTTTGAGGACATTTTGAGCTGAAAAGGAAATTTCCCAAATTGACCAAATACTTCCACAAACTGATAAAAAAACATCATGGGTCCATACTCATCTGGAGTTGATCAGTAACCTTTGACCTCTTGTTAATCAGGTCATTCATGGTTCATTGTGATTTAATGGAAGAATGTTTAACTTTTATTATATGTAGAATCTATAGTTGTGAAATTTTCATCTGATTGCAGTCTAATTAGATATATATACCGTACTGGTATGTACATACTGTATAGAATTTCTCTATTTGTTGATATTCAATGAATAGTACCAGTAGTTATGTATGTTTTATACAAAACGGTACATTAAGGTGGAATGGGACACTTGTGTTGTTGTGACATATTGTTTATTGAAATAAACAATAAAATCAAGTGTAATTATGTAATTGGTTTCTTTACCAATATTGTCACCTAACAGAGTAGCGCAGTGGGTGCGAGGGCTTACCACGAATCTGTAAGTCATGAGTTCAAATCCCACTGGGGGTTTTACAACTTTTACCTCTCCAAATATTTCAAAAGCTATTTTTTGATTGAATATATTAAAATTTGAAAATTACAAACAGATAAGAGTATTTTAATTACAATGTTCTTTAATCCACATTAATATTAACAGGTGTCCCATACAACCTTAATTTTGTCTTTATAAACCAACTGACATAAAACTTGTTGTCCAAATGTTTTGAAATGGTGATGAATGAAATATGACGCAACCTGCTGAATTTTTAGTTTTTGGTGCAAAGTGTTGTAGCAAGAAAGTCTAAATACCAAATAATTTTTGTGTTTGATGGGGAGGGGGGTATTGAAAATGACAGAATTGGATACTGTTATGAGTTTTATTTACACTTAATGCAACACAGTTGCAAGGAGGTACATGTAATTATAATAAGGTGCTTTCTATTTGTGTCTGTTAAAGAAACGCTTGTTGTATAGGGCTGCATCAGCATTCAATGTAGAAGGACTTTACTCATCTTGGATAAAGGCCTTGCTTTTTTTACCATGTATTATAAAATATTTTTATCAGTGTCTACTGTTTTTTCTATGGATTCATATCAGCATTGTTCTCTGCAGAGGTGTTAACGTATTAAAAATGCAATGTTCTGTTGTCATGGTTGTAAGTTGTTAATTAAACTAGTTAAGCTGTACAGCTTCAAGTTAATAAAGAACTGAACTGAAGTCTGTAAGCTGGTCCATCACTAGAAATTGGATCATATATATCTATAAACATGATTTAGTTTTTGTTTGCTTTTTATTAAAGTGACCAAAAAAAAAAAATACTTTTATGGGTGCAGTATATTTCATTGTCAATTTCACTAATATAAGAATATGATTTAATAAATGTGAGACATGGTAAAACAAGCAACTCTTTAGATCTCTTTTTTCTGTCATACTTGCTATTTATAATTATTCTCTTTGAACTCTTAGAAGTATGATCTTGTCAGTTTCCTCATTAATTTCACATTACATTCCCAGACTTATATTATTTTCTTTTTCATCTGAAATTGTTATTTTAATATAAATTGTTATACTTTATCCTTTGATGACATTGTTGCCCACGGGCAAGCAGATATTAATAGTAGTATATTCTCTGTTATACGGATGTTGATGAATTGATTGTATTTAGTCTGGAGAAGTAATGATCAAGTTCCTAGTTTATAATTCAATAGATGTGTTGTTAGAACATATAGTTTTGACACTCTTCATGCATTTTTCATGCATATGTTTATACAATGTAATAGTTTTGATCAAATTTCTATAAAAATGAAAAGAGAATTTATTTATGCTCTGTCCTTTGATTTATATAGTTTCCTTTGTTGTGGAAATGGGAAGATAGCTTTTCAAGTCTACCAAGGGACTGCTTGATCTCCAAATCCGCTGTCGTGGATTTCTACAGACTTCTCTCTCTCTGTGTCTCTCTCTGATGAATAACCGTTGGAATCTTTTATTCCTCATTTCATCACAGGTATATGGAAAAACCCAGTTCAATGAGACAATCGTCTTTGTAATAATTGGAGTTGTCGCTCTTGTTACTTAGATAGTATAATAAAATTTTCCAGCGCCCCTCATTTATTTAAAAAATAAAACAAAAACAAGAATAAAAGTAGGTGAATAGTGATTGAATTTCCTCTTAATTTTTTTTTTATACATTTTTTGTCGTCTGACTCTGTTCAAAGAAACGTTGTCATTTCCCGGCCGAGGTGAGCAATCGTCTGTTTCCAGCACCGCAGCGCGCGTGATCTTTTGATGGCAACAGTTTTTTCACGACTTTTTCTGATGTTAACAGATTTACCTGCCGCGTGAACACACCTGAATTGCCTTTGAACAAATATATATCAAAGCTTTGATATTTTCTCTCTCTTTGATACGAGATGGAGAAAGGGAGTGTTTACAGCCGGTGAACGGGATCTGTTGTTGATTGTAGTCGCAGATTTATAGATTGCGTTTTATTAGATCACAAAGTACATTTGATAATTGTCATGAAGACAAATATGAACGAGTAACAGCTTTTCTGATAAAAAGTATCGGACACGCATTCAATTGATGAGCGTATTAAAAAATGGAGACTAGCGGCTTTTGTTTGTTGACTTAGATATGGACTGCATTCAATAAATGATCATTAGTGTTATTGATTGTCATGTTTCAGATTCATCTCTCTCTCTCTCTCTCCAAAAAAAGTTGTTCTTTCTCTCAATAGATCACCTCGTCACTAATTCTCCAGATTTGTAAGTTATTCTTCTCTCGTCATTTATCGTCATTTAAATATATTCGCAAAGTTTATTTTTTCTCTCTTCCCAAATTTAGTAAATCGTGAAATCGTTATTTATTTGTAAGTTAGTCTTTTACTCTCTCTCTCTCTCTCTCTATCTCTCTCTCTCTCTCTCTCTCTCTCTCTCTCTCTCTCTCTCTCTCTCTCTCTTCTCCAAATTTAGTCAATCGTTAAATTGTTAGTTATTTGTAAGTTAGTCTTTTACTCTCTCTCTCTCTCTCTCTCTCTCTCTCTCTCTCTCTCTGTTCAGTCAATCCTGGAGTTAGAGGCTACATGTTTGCAATTAATCATTGCATGTATTTTTAATGGTTATTACACTGCTCTTATGTCATCAGATGACAATTAATAAAAGATGTCGCGAAGCATACTAACGCCTGTAGAATATTGAATTTCATCTTTCGCAAACATTTTAATATCCTCTTTATTCAGATATCAAATAGAGTTTGCTCCAAAACAAATTTCAAAGTAATTAGTCCCTAATAGTCTTTCTCTACCTAAAAATGTTTTATTATCAAATAGATTTGATAATGCCGATAAGGAGAATAAAATCAAAGGGCATAATTTATACAGAAGTATACATAATAGATTTTAATTTACACGTTCCGTTTTGATCTCCGACTTATAGCGTCATAGCCTTTAAACGGTAGGCTGCCCCATTCCATAGCGTGTATTATATATCACCACGCAGTGGAACTTATTGGGAATACGTATAAACAAGTACCCCCAGAGCAACAAACTAAATGGCAATATCTTCTCCATAAAATAGTCCGGGTAATAAACCATACATGTGTGTATGTTGGCTGTGTAAAAGTTGTTACGATTCACGAAGGGAGGGGAGGGGGGGGGGTACCCAAAAATTTCAGAGAATGGGGGTGGGATAGGGAGGGTGTTTGAATTTCCCAATACTGGGATCACGAATTCATCATTTCAGCCATCTTCGCTAGCCAAGTGTTTTCGGTCCACTTTGCTCCCTATAAATTTATGGGGAGCAAAGTGGACCGAAAACCCTTGGCTAGCGAAGATGCATTTCAGCTACCGCCGAAGAATCGGTGTTTAAGGGGTAGACGTATTGGCATTTTGTACATATGGAATTTACTTGGTTATAGAATAGGATTTCTAGTTATAAACTTACTGGGGATTTTACAAGGATGCGACATACCAAAGACATCAGTGAAAATTAAAAATTACAATGCAAAACATCTTTATTGAAAATGCTGTATTTTCAACCACCCACTAAACTTTGTAATTTACAACATTAGAGTATGGTATAAAAGGAGTTGGGGGAAATGGAAGTTTTATGTTCTGTAGCATTTTGTCCAAGGGATGACAGTTTCGTATGACCACGAATATGAAATAAACTGTAGAATAACACCATTCTAAGAATAAAATAAAAACCAATTGCATATAATTTTGTTTTTCCAAAATCATGCATTCTTTAAAGAAATTTTCTTTCGTATCCTACGTTGAAAGTGCAGAGAACACTAAGGATATTGTCATTTACACTGAACCGATCAAATAACATGTCAACGAAGAAACTAAAACCTAAAACCTAAAACAAAAAAAAAACCAAAAAACAAAAAAAAACGGCCCCTTTCACGAGACACTCATTTCTCGGTTATCTGGAATTCGGTGCAGAACCCCAGCAGGTTTGGGTGACATCTAAAACTTAATGCTACCACATGACCGACAAATCTCCAGACATAATGTTTTTGTATAATATTATCGACATTTGAAAGAAAAAGATGCACACAGTGTTCGTGATGTGAATTGTCTGTCTGTCACGATATTTAATCGCCGTCTGCGAATGAAGTTTCAATAAGCGAGGCGAAATGTCAAGGCGAACTGTTGCGTGTCAAGGTCTTTTGGAATGTCCGCGATTACAGGCAATGAACATTACAAACATTGGTCGTTTCATCAGGTTACAATGGTTCATTGTTTATACAAGTCGGTTTATTTTTTCAAAGAAAAAGACTACCTGATTTAGGCATGCATGACATGCACGAGCGATCAGAAACGATTCGTCTCAAATATGTATTTCTTGGAAATCTAAATGCACCTATTCAGTTTAGGTACAATTTAAACTCGATTTCATGGTTCTGTTTATTAACAATTTATTTTAATACGCTTGTCATCTGCATTATGATAAATATTTTCTTTCCAGCTGAAAGCCCCCATGCACCGACATTGACTATTTACGGAATACACGGAACAACAATTGAGTAACCAAACATCCGCCTTTTACCCACGGCCGTGGACCAGGAAAGCTTTGATATTTTTTATTTAATATTCGGTTTGCTTGTTTCCGTACCGTTTTATTATTCATGCGACTACGAATGACAAATTTGCTTTCGACTTTGTTACGAATACCTTCAAAGATCTAATACAAACACGGTTAACCCAGCAATTGAAAATTATCGGGGAAAAAACATAATTCCATTGTGTGCGCATATCGTAAAATGACGAAATAAAATTAATGCGATCCTTTGAAATCTGAAACTCAGTGTCGAGTCTCTTTGCCAGAGGATTCGTACGAATGGATCAAATTCTCGGTTAAAAATCGTGTGATACTAAAATATTATGCAAATGAGCCGCTTTGTTGTTTCAAAACTGATGGTTTTAGCCCGACTTTATGGATTTTCTATCTGCCGTATCCGCAATAATTAATAACCCGAGGACAGAAAACATCAAATATAATGATAAGCTGATAATTGTTGTCGCATGTCACTGCAAAATATTTCACGAAAGCTCCTGAAGACTGGGTGTCACGTAACATACAGAGAGAGAGAGAGAGAGAGAGAGAGAGAGAGAGAGAGAGAGAGTCCAGAGTCCGCCTGTCCATTTACTTGTTCGTTATATGTTTCGTTATATAGCAGGCATGATCTTGTTGACTAAATGGCTAATGAGAGAGAGAGAGAGAGAGAGAGAGAGAGAGAGATGAATGCGCTTCCGCATTTCAACACATGTCCCAATTTCATTTGTTTGACATGACTTATTTTCATCCTGAGTTTCCATCCAGATAACTCTGGATCCCATCCCAGTAAACCTGTCTGTGTGTTTGGGTCAGTATCTCCAGTTTATGACTGTTTTACAAAGAAAATTGCAAGTATGTGTCATGTGTATCCATCAAATCTGGCCCCGTAAACACGACGGTCGGCTGACCAAAGAGAATTCGCCACTCCACGCGAATAGTTGACACAATTTTCACCATCTACAAGTCTATGTGTACCTTACAACAGGATATACAGGTACTACAAGTTCGTTATAACAAAAAATCGCTTTGTTTTCATTGAAAATAGTGGGACTTTACTCTAGGGGTCATACACTTAGTACTGTCCTGCAGTCACCATTACTGATGACGTTCAAATCGTCTCGACTGGTTTTAAATTATAACGAAAGTCACTTCCATTAGGTGACACACAAAGAAAAACAGAACTATGAATAAAATAATGTACAAACTTTATT
>NC_088859.1:15105448-15112948 GCF_963853765.1 Magallana gigas | reverse complement strand
AGTAAAAATGTATTTTTATCCTTGGGTTTTAGCATTCCGTTCTTGCTTTTCGATAAGTTTAACATGATTTTTTTTCTTTCTTGGAATAGTAAAACATGTACTTTGGTTTCAGTGTGTTGTTGGTCTTATCAGTATAAATAACCCTGTAATTAGCAAATAGCTAGTTATTTCATGTTTCGCCAAGATTTGTTTGAAGTATAGAATTTGAAACCGTTTTTAATACACCACTATCATTTATCTCAAGGGGGCAAAAGCCTATAGTTTCTCTTGCTCCTCTAAGTAAATGGGGATATAAATAAATACATATATACATGTCTCATTCAGATAATCTCAAGTTTAAAATCTGGTCAGATTCACTGTATAGAGTTCAGAACATTTGCCCCAAACAAGCCGAGTGTTTGATGTTGGTTTATATTTCTAAGCGAGACTCTCTTCGAGAATCTCTTCCTGCTGATTTTTTCTTAACTCCCAATCACAGCTGCCTCCAGCTTTTCCAACACCCCCCCCCCCTCCCCAATCCTCATCTTTTAATCACAATTTCTCTGGTTTTGGCAAAATGCTAATTTTTCATCTTATTCTTCCACTTTTCTCTATTTCTCTTCAAAACAATGGGAAAGAAATTTTTTGTTTGAAACTGGATCGGAGTAATAAGAGAAATTCCCTGGACCAATTAATTCTCTGTTTCATCTGTCGACATCAAAGCTGCGATCCTACAATGGCCCTCTTTAATGTTTCAGACAGCCACTTATTCCAGTACACTTTAAACGGGATGAAGACCTGTTTTTCTGATGAGAATTGAAGGCACTACAAACCACTTTCAGGTTTCAGCTCTCCCCTAAACATACATTTGATACATGTTTTATATAGAAAACAGGGCATTTGGCGGAATATTTTGAAATCAAAGCAAGTCTGATAATTAACCAATCAAATTCTTCATGAGGAGACTTTTTCTATGAATGATTTATCTATTTTACACATCTGAACCCACGAGTGTAAAAATATAACCCTTTGAAGTAAATGATGAGTTTGTTCAGATTACAATTAGCATTGATAAATAGTTTGTAGACACTGATACTAGGGGGGATAAAATCCGTTTAATTGCACTTTTGGGACCTCGATATATTATTTGAAAACAAAACTATCAACGCCCTAACTTTGAATATTCCTTATATGGATATATCTTCCTAAGCACATTCATTTGTCTACAGGAACACAAAGTGTGACAGTATGCAAATGAGATGGGGCCTTAATTGCGGCTCATCATTCAATAACTAATTATAAATCAAAATAAATTAGGGCTGCCTAGACTACAGCAAAATCAATCAGCACTTCAACCAAAATATTCCTTAACAAGAGGAAATCAAAAGCGTTTAGATCTTTAATGGGATTCAAATTTACATCTCATTTGCCGACATCAAAGAAAAGCATTTAGAATCCAATGACAAAGGCAGATTTTTTTTTCATATGAAGTGTCATTTGATTCATTTCTCTGTATTTCTTTTTTTGGTAACAGATGTGTGAGCTCTTATTCTAAAAGCTTCATAATGTCCCTTTAACAACACACCTTTCTGTGTTGCAGATTTTCATCCTATCCAAACATAGTTTATTGGCCGAGGTCTCTGCATTTGACTCAAAAATGAGACATGCCTTTGTCAGAGAAAAGTTCTTTAGTTCAAAGGCATCCTTTTCTTTGATTTTCATAAACAATTCTCCAGCAACAAAATGCATATATATCTGACTGCAAGGGCTCGACACACACAAAAACCCAACATCAAAGACCCAGGTACTATAGAGAGATTGTAACAGATCAATTGCTAATGCATATAGACTGATTAATGTCTGAGGTTCCAAGGTTAAAAACACTTATAAAGAACCCCTCAATAGGTAATTGAAAGAAAAAAAATCTATTTTTCCCAATGCTGTCTTGGGTTAAAATGTATCCATTTCCTATCCCAGGAATCAAGACTGATTTGGTTACACATGGAACGCTATTGCAGCATACCTTCCATGTCACGGGCCGCAGTCTTTCGTGCTAAGTACAAAGAAGTATGAAAACACTGGTAGCTCTGGGTTGCCCTGTCACCAGGTACATCTTGATTTACGTGGTCAGGAATTACCTCACTGCAGATTCTTAACTTTACTCCCAAATAATGGGGGGTGAAAATTAAAAGGAGGGTTCAGAGAGAGAATGAGAAAAAAAATCAAGATTACGATGTCATGAAAATTGCAGCAAAGCAGAAACTGCTCCGATTGGAGACCGAACCATTTACTAGAGTGCTGCCATTAGGAGAGACAATCTAGAAATAACACAAGCCCTCAACCATAAAAGTAAATTTACTCTATAAAGAGA
This sequence comes from Magallana gigas, assembly GCF_963853765.1. NCBI lineage: Eukaryota > Metazoa > Mollusca > Bivalvia > Ostreida > Ostreidae > Magallana > Magallana gigas. Next base: position 15,110,598 of record NC_088859.1, on the reverse strand, counting down.
AACAGCGAATATTTTAACTTGACTTGGGAGTCGACCCTGGCACTTTGATCTTGCCAATAAATTGGTGCAAACATTTAATGACAAGGTGGGCAGGTTTCTTCCTCTGCCTTTGATCATGCAAGACGGAAAAAGAAGGGCCGACTTTCTGGATTCATGTAATTTGGTCTACTTGAGCAACTTTTCTTGTTTTTGTGCATTTTCCCCCCATACCCCTCCTTTGTTGTCTTTATATACAGGTTTGTGTATATGTATACATATTGATACTTCTTTTTTTTTCAAGCAACTGGTATCATCAAAGACCCAGCTATTTCAAATTGAAGACAGTCGACAAGTGCCCTAATCGGCAGGAATTCCTCTGTGATGTCAGAGAACTGGAGAGGTAGTATCACCAGCCATGCCCCATAGATAATAAAGAGAGAGAAAACATTACTCTAAACCTATGATGTAATTCCTTTGAAGTGCGAAAGATTTCATTGATGTTTTTTGTAATACATAAACAAATCCCAAACGGCAGAAAATCGTATAAATATTGAAAATTTTATGGTGTACACTTTGGAGTCGGAGTGCATCTGCTGCAATCAGGCATGGGATAATTAACAATCTCAGTGAAACAGAACGACCAACTTACAAACAAGAAATCAGAGTTTATGCTTTCTATATCGTTCCCTACCGCAATTTGTAATCGCATTAACATAAATTTCTCTCCAAAAAAATTCCATGTTTTTTTCTTCTTCTCATAAGCCTGGTACCAATACACATCAAAGTCTATCGCTGTCTTTCAATACTCAAAGCTCATCAAAGCCACCTATTTATGATGATTTACTTTAAAAAGTTGAAAGACTTGCAAATTTGAACCATCAAAGACACAAATCCATCTCAAGAAAAACACTGGATATGTGTTTTTAGGTACAAAGTTTTCGTTTATAAATATTTCAAAGGATAAATTATGCATTCAAGTCGGTACATTAGAATTTAAGCTCAAATATTGACATTAATCAGCCTTTTAGTTTGACTCTAATCAGCACCTGCAAAGCTGTCATAAAGTGACAAATTGGCGAGCCGCTACTGTTCTTTGAGGTTATTGTAAATGTCTTGGCCCGGGGCACCGTAACAGGGCTCAATTATTTGTATTTTTATGAATAATAGGTATCTTTTGTGCGAAACTGTCCACTTATCATTAGTAGGCGTGTTTACCAACAACACAGACTGAAGCAAAAGTCAATGTCATCATCTCCATTACTTGACTCGTGACCTTTAATAAGGTCAAGGACAAAAGAATTGTGTATTTACCATAAATTTTCCTCAATGAAAGCAAGAGCTTTTCTTTATAAAACCCTTACTTTATTAACTCTATTGTTTGCTGCACCATGCAATTAATTTCAAAACAAAACTTAGAGGTCAAGGTCAATCTAATAATATAATACTTACTTTTCAGTAGACGGGTCATTTGGATTTGGCATTGGAGGTATAGATTCAATCATACTGATTCCACTGTCTATATTAGAACTTGTATCTGAATGTTTGCACTTTCCCGATTTCCTAGCGGTTCGGCCTCTGTCAAAGTCCGATCCTGTGTACAGTTTTTGTGAATCATACTCGGGGAAGGCCCGCGATTTGGATGACGGATGATGGTGGTGGTGATGATGATGGATATGTCGATGCGTCTCCAGCGCGGGTTTGTCTTCACCCATGCCACTATCAAACGACGAGTAGAAATCCGGCCGTTTCCTGTGTATCTGTTTGTGTGAAGGCAAGCTTGGCTGGGATTGATTTTTGCTGCGGCTGCGATCGTGCGACCTGTGATCCCCGTTGGGCGGCGAGTGTCGCCCAGGGGAGCGGCTTGGGGTCTGACCCACGGAGCTCTCCCAGATCCGAGAACAGTGCTCCTCCAGAATGGAGTCGGGATTGTCCTCGTCTAGCACGGCGGACGTCATGAGAGGTAGGAGAGAGGTAGAGGACAAATCTTTCTGGGCTATGGATGTGGACAAAAGAGAGCGGTCAGCTTCCTCACCGTCCTTCTGAAAAAATCCACAAAACTTCACATTACACGTCACATGATGTCTATAATATGCATACTTGTTTGACAACATTACGGAATGGAATTTCTTTGATTAGTCAATAGAAAAATTGACCTTGTCTATATCTTTCTTATTTCCTTCTCGTATGCTTCTACACTCAAAAGAAATATATTTTTCATAAATATTTATCAAAACAAGATTCCCCCAACATTATGCAATTATGATCTTTCACTCCATTGTGGTCTGTTAAAAATAACTAGTCTGATTCATTTCTTCCCCCACAAAGAACAATATGTTAAAAAGTTAATCATCTGGCAAACTCAGATTCATAAAAAAATTTAACTATGCATATTTTAAGAATCTTTTATTTTTTAAGATATATTTTCGTAATATGATTTTTAATTATTTTTTTTTTGTGTGTGTTTAAAATCAAAAAGATTTCTGGTGTTCAGAACAATTCACAATTGTACTAAACCTCTTTTCTCCTAATCTTAAAGAGTAAAATTGATGGTATTAGAAACAAATAAGTGGGAGGTTTCAGCCCAGAAAATATTCCCAGACCAAAATAACCATTAAAACCACAATTCAAGATCTACATGTTTTATCAAACACACAACATTGTAACCTAATATTCATTTTTTATTACTGGTATTATTCAACAAAACCCTTTAATAAAGCCCAAGATTGTATTTCCTTCTCATAAGTGTAAATCATTTACATTTCGGTGTAGTAAAACTACAACCTTCAATGTAATTGGGACTATCAAGCATTCATAAATTTGAATAAGAAGCGATTCGAGTTGACAGGATTAAATAAAAAAGAAAAGAAGAAAGAATTTCCGACAACATACTTCGTCATATATCACTCTATTGAGCGACTCCTCAATGAGCCGATTGCGTTCATGGTCTTGTAAGAGTTTTTCTAACTTCTCTATAATTAATGCTGCAAATCGGGGAGGGTCTGTTTCTGCCAAGTTCCGATCTTTGGGAAGCCTTTCTGTTCTCTGAGGAGAAAAAAAGGAACGGATTGCATGGAATATCTGTGACATTTTCTACTCAAGAATAAATTCATGTCCACTGGTTCTGAGCATTTTTGACAGGACATGTCACCCCCTTGAGGGACTTTGCACTCAAAAGGCACAGAAGTTGTATTGATATTGGTCAATCAAAACATTATCTTATACTCCACACCTAGATGCCAATTAAATAAGATGTTAATCTGATTAAGAAGATATCACACATTCAAGAAGACCTGGTTATGCCTGAGGGACAAGTGCTTGACATCTTGAATCCACCTGCAGGTCCACTCAATACAGTGATGACTTTAATTGCTACTCTTTATTTTGGACTAATGTTTTTAATAATGACCCCCTAATTTTCATACTTCTAATAAACAATTATCTAACAATAGGAACAATTAATAACGCCACCTTGTTTTTCACATGTTTTTCATGCCCATTAAACATTACCCATGAATATTTGTGGTAAACCTCCTTAATTTTTCTTTATTTTTTGCTTTGGAGTTTGGTTTTTGGAAAATTGAGTAAAGTGATGTAATGTTTTCTTTATCAATGAACAGACATAAGCTATGCAACAATCTGTTGCTAACCTGGCTCCCCAGTCATCAGCCATTACTTATCCTCCCACCCAAATGTCAGCTTCAGTCAGAGGCTTCTGAATGAGTGAACATCAGGTCGTACTCATCCTCATTTATTCTGTTACACTCAAAAACGCGCTTCTTTTTTGAAACATTGAAATATAACATCTCTTCCCGTAATCAGCATATCAAAGGTGAAGTGCATGCATAATAAATTCTTTTTTCACGCCTACACCACTGACACCATTTTTCAATTTTTCTCTATGACAAACATACAGCAATATTTTACAAAGATACATCAACCCCCCCCCCCTCCAAAAAACCCCCCCCTGACCTGAGAGAATTCCTTTACCTTGGCACATGAACTTGCGCTATTTATATCAGATAGTCATTCTAAAGGATAAGATATGATATGTACTGGATAACATTTATAAACAAACCATTATATCATTACTTACAGGAATGACGCTCATTTCTATTGGATTTCGGTTCATGTGTTCTCTTCGCATGTACCGTCTTTGGCGCTTGCATCTTTTGGAATCATTGTCTCTGGAAAGCAAAATTTTTAATTGGATAAAAATTCAAATTCTTGCATTAAAACCAAAAAAAAAAAGCAAGCCTGCATAATATGCACGATCATTAGCATCTTCTGATTTCATTTCTGCGTGCTTAAAACCAATTTCTACCTTCATTATCTTAAAAATCTTTCAATTAAAATATGCTACGGTTAGGGAATTGCAATATACAAGGAAATTGCTGTCCCAAAACACCTTTCAAAGGAGATCAATACACCAACTTGTTTTCATTTTGCACTTATCTTCTCTTTATTATCTACCGACTGTGTAACCCATCTCTTAGATCTTGTCCGTGTCTTTGACAAAAGTCAAATGAATCAGAAGGGCAAAAAGAAATATAAAAGGCAACACTCATCTATGGGTATTTGTCATTTCTTTTGAGAGGAGAACATTAAAAGATAAATAGAACAAAGAAAGAAATACATTATTTAAATACACCAAGCGGCGATTCATTTGTGTGTGATCAGGAGCACCAAAGAGCAAAGGGAAAAAAGAGAAAGAATAAAAGAGAAGATAGAATAATTCAAGATAAAATAGAAGAAGAAGAAAAAAAGGAAACTTTCCCAATAAAAGCCTCGGCAAAACAAACAGCTTCCCTTTGATGATAGCATCAAGACAAGAAACAACATTGAAATAATTTCGCTTTCATTTTCTAAATGAGAGAACAAAAGAAAGGAAAGATAAGACTGGAACGGGCTAGAAATGTCATTGGTAACATTGGATTACCAACATTAATATCACAATCCAACTTCTCATATCAAACAAATAAACGCTCCTTTAGGTCGTCGACAATTTTTTTTTTTTTTTTTTCCTCCCTTAACATTAAGAATTGTACATTGCCCTTAGATGATATCATAGTATCATTAATAATTTATCAGCTTATATCAGCTGCGTAATCACATCATGTTCCTTTGATTCCATATCGAGTAGTCATCTGCATGCTTTGCTTTCATCTCGATTT